>NC_050444.1:76476725-76764225 GCF_903995425.1 Onychomys torridus
AATAAGCTCACTACCTCTCAATATGGTTACATTGGAGACATAAAACTTGGAAGGACAAACCTCCTCCTTTCTCAGGCTTCTTGTTTGCTTACTTTTTTGCTCCTTCCTCAGCATCCTCTTTCCCCACAGCCATAGCCTTCATCCTGGGCCTCCAGCTGGTACTCACCTGCTGAGGCAGCCATATTCCTTCTACACTTACGTTTCCTGAGACATTCCTGCTCCTCCTCAGACATTCAACTTCAAAAGCTTTCCTTTATGGAGACTCATGAGTTCTTCTTCATGCATACTATTCCACAGCTCAGTCTTTTGTTCCCATTTTACCGTCTCCACCATGCATAATTCACACACCAGTGTATTCACTGGACTACAGCCAGGCTGTGTATTCTAGTGCCCAGGCATCTACACTGCAGATTTGAGCCAGCATGACTTACTTATTGCTGCTATTGTGTGCGAGTGTGCCCCATGCTTTCTGGACATGGATTTGGGTAGATCTCACTGTACAGATGAAGAACAATGTCCAGAGTTATGGAGACTTACAGTAACAAAGAGTATAGATCATCAATCTAGAATGTATAGCCAAATTCATTTTCGTTTTAATTACCTCTTTTCATGTTTACACATTCATGTGTGTATATGTGTGTGTGCATGTTGGCACACATATGTACAAGTATCAATGCATAGGGTGTGTGTGTGTGTGTGTGTGTGTGTGTGTGTGTGTGTGTGTAGGCCAGAAGTTGACCTTGACCTCAGGTGCCTTCCCTGATTTCCCTCTTCTGATAAGGTTTGTTTTTTTTTTTTTCTCTCTGAATCTGAAGATTACTTACCCAGCAAGTCTTTCCAGCCAGCTTGCCCTGGGGATTCTGGGGATCCTGTCTTCACATACTGACCACTAGGAATATAATGGACTGCCACAAATACCTGGCTTTTAAGTGGGTCTGGGGATCTGAACTCCAACCCTCAAGCTGGTAGAACAAGTACTTTATTCACTGAGTCATCTCTCCAGCTCTGAGTTATTTTCTAGGAGCATGACTGTATTCATCTCATTTTTCCTAAAAGGGGGTTGGATGCTGTATACCAAGGGCTGGAATGAAACAGTGAAGGCTCCAGCAGGAGAATGTTCTTGAGCACAGGCCTGAATGGGTCTAAGTCATTCTATTTTCTTGAAATGGTTTAGGGAAGCATCTGGTCATGGGTTATGTATCTTTTCCTGTAACACTTGAAATTATTCACTGTTGGTAGTGAAATCACTTTCCCCAGTGCCTTCAGAACACGCTGGATACATCACTGTGCATAGATCATGGACATTTAAATTACATACTGTATTCTGTGATACAGATGAGAAACTAGCCAGGGCATGCTAGCTAGATGGGTGAGTTAATAGCACAGAACCAAGACAATGCAATATTAAAAGCCGATGTTCTGCATAGGCTAATGCCTGAGATCAGGGTCCAGTCTCAGAATTCTGTTATTAGATTCTCTGAACCACTTTTCACATCTGTTAAATCTGATCATAACGCTTCTGATTTTATAAGGTAAAATTTCTAAAAGTGTCTTTTAATCTGTCCCATATGGTACAAATGTGAACATCTTCCTTAAAGTATAAATCATCTCAGAGTTCAGTCCAGTGACTTACTCCCAGGCAAATGTTTTAATGATCAGGACACTCTCACACATCCTTTCTGACTTCTCCATCTTTCCATGTCCATACACTCACTGCAGACTAAAATTGAAATACCCTAAAAGCCATGCCACTTTTTCTTTTTACTGTATTTGTTAAAGAAGCACCCATGCTGGAGATCACAGAATTCTTTCTGCTGCTGTTCACTTGCTTTGTCTACTTTAGGAAATATGGTCTCTCAGTAAGCAGCTACTTCTCAGGGTCCAGGGAAGCCCCATAAGAGGGCATGAGACAAGGCTACTAAATAATGTTAAAAAGCTATGCATGTCCTATGTAAGAACACTCAGCCATGGCAGTAAAGGGCTGTGAAGTCCATCATGTCATCCCTCAGGCCTAGTGTTCTGACATGAGACCACTTCCCTCAGAGAAAGGGAAAAGAGGTTTACTCTTATTTAGAGAATAACAGACTTGGTAACCAAGCCTTATCCTGGAATGGATATTGTCCACTCATTGTTTGAGGGACAGGAGACAACAAGTATACATTTAAAATGTTTTATTATTCAACATACAGGTATAGGTGCTACCAAAAGGCATAAACAAGGATAAAAAAAGGGAAGACCCACAGAGGTAGAGTGACCAGGAACTCGTTGGTGTTGACCACAACACTCCCCACCTTGCAGTCAAGTAGTTCAGGTTAAGTACTTGACATCAGCCCCAAACAAGATTTTACAACCTAGACACATAGGCAAAGGCTGCAAGTCCTGGCTCCCCAGAACTCCTTTGGAGACTCAGCTGTTAAATCTTTACCACCAGCAGCTTGAAAGCACGCTCTAAGGGATTTAGAGTCTATTAAGAGCCTTTGGTGTGGTCCCTGGCATCCATGCAACCTTCTGATACAGTGATTACTACTTAGTTTCATGTTGGACATCATTAAGAGTCTTCAAGATGTTTTCTGCTCCAGGTCTCACCAAGTTAGCTAGAGAGAGGCACAGCTGGAAGTCCAGGCAGCATGTTCTGTAGCCCATGGTCTTTCCAGTCCATTATATGATTTTGCTATGATGGCAAGATGGCTCACACATAACACTTGCCTAGTATCTCCAATCTCCTTAATGACATTCAGGTGTCTGAAAAGCCACTGCAGCACTTCCAGCACATTCATCAGGCCAGTCCCACGGCTCTGACATCAGCCTTCCCAGTAGGATGACTTCTTCAAAGGAAACTCTGCAACTCCAGTCAGAGTTCAGTTCTGCATCTACTCTGTGCTTTCTTACATGGGGACGATGTATCTCTGCACCTCTGCTAACTGCAGAGCATAGAGCAGGCTCACAGGAGTATTCTATCAATTATATCACCCCTCTGGGAGCCTCATTAACATGAAAATGTCAGAGGAGAATAGCTAAAGTCTCCAACAATGAAAGGTCCCCCCATGAAGTTGTCCTTGAATTTATGGTTAAGAAAAAGTGTCCACTTTGCTTCTCCCTCTGCACATAATTCAAGAAGAGGAGATTCTTTTTGGACTGTTTTAAGTAAATTATCTTAGCAAATGAGGGACTGTCCAGAATAGATTACCTCAGGCCAAGATCCACAGAGGCAGTGTGGAGATGGCAGGTGCTTAATGTACTCCATCCTGTTTAATTCCCACAATGACCAAATGGCGAGGGTGCCATCTCCATTTTAAACACGGAGCAACCAAGGTCAACTCGGCTACCTCAAGTAGGTAGGACAAAAGGCAGCTTCAAAAATGACCCTAAGGGTTCTGCTTCTTAATCCATTGGTCCTTCTTGGCCACACACCCACTTTCTTTTCTTTAATTTATAGTCACACACTGTCACGAATATTGAGGAGAAAAAAAATAAAAAATAAATAATTCATGCATTTTTAAGTTGTGTGCTGCTTTGCTTTGTCCTGCCCAGCAGATGGATCAGCTGTTCTCCCAAGGAGCCTCTACTGTGTGTGGTGCCGATGTATCTCAGTTTGTTTTCTGTTGCTGGGATACCATCATGACACAAAGCAAAGTATGGGAGAAAGCATTTATTTTAGCTCACTGCCGTGTGTTCTAGTTCATTGCAGTGGGGAAATCACACCAGCAGGAGTTTGAGGAAAGTGTAGGGACCACTTTAGATACTGAAGACACTAAGACCCACATTAGCCAAGGTCTGCTTCTGCACAAACAAATGACTACTTCCCTGAACAATGTTAGTACTCAGGTCCCTCGCCTCTAAGTTTCAAAGATAATTTGAGATTGTTTAAAGAGAGCTGCAGAGAAACATCCTTGATATGGACTTTACACTCTACCCATTGACTTTACCCAGACTAGAAATCAAAAGTATGGACTATTCACCAGCTATAGTAAGATTAAATGTGTAGGTTACACCATCTGTGCATATGATCTAGAAGTGATCACTTTAGAAAGGTCATAATTTCACTTATTCATTTCCTTTATGCTTGTTCAGCCAAGTTAGGATGCTCAGGAGTTAAAGGAAAAAAATTTACTCCATTGCAAAAAACATGAAGGTGTGAACCGCATATACTATTAGAAACAGAAATAATGTACTTCACTTGGAATTTAAAATGAGTGTGAATGTGTGTGTGTGTGTGTGTGTGTGTGTGTGCATGTACATATGCTCAAACATTTATCCTTCAGTTGGCTCAGGAAACCCAATCTCTTCACCTCTTGAAGCACTAATTTCTTAATCTGTAAAATTGACCAAAGTCTTATGAACTCATCCTGGCTCTGTTTTGAGGCTTACAGGAATGTTGCCCATCAAGCACCTCACAGAGCTCTAAGCAGGTGGCAGACAGTTATGTGATGTCATTAAATCTCATTGTAAATGAGGATGGCTGCCTCAGAGATATTCAAATAGAAAATAATTACATAAGCCAAGCCTAGGAATGCTAGATAGTAAAGAGAGGAACTCTGCACTGCCTCTTCATTTTTTTTCTAATCCACAGTGAATATAGTTCTAGAATTAAGGGCTGGTTCTTTTTTGAAAGTTGCTACAATGGAAACATAAGGCTGGATTTATAAAACAAAATGAATTATACATTCAAAACTTTTGTGTCATTAAAATGAACTCTCAAACCTGTAGATTGCTCCAAGAAAAGCATATTACAAATTCCACTGCTTTAAAAATACTTGTAACTTTTTGAATATTTTGATGCCCTCTACCATTGGACTCAACAAAGGTCCAACATTCAGAAGAAAGGAAAAGTGGACCCTAGCAAAAGCAATGTGTTCATAAGAATGTCACAGATTCTTTGGGCAATAGCTCTTTGACCCCATAAGGAGGCTGAGCAGAGGTTTGTAACAGGAATCTTAAAAGCTTTAATTAATAAAATCAAACCTGAGGACAATTATTAGAGTGAATGCTGGAAGATCAGAGAAGCAGAACAAATCATAGCTTCCTCACCTTGCCAGTTCCTCAGCTGGTCCTGTTTCCTCAGACTGGAAGCCTCTGAGTTCTCTTATCTGAATGGATCTCAGCTGAACTGCTGCTAGAAGCCTAAAAGCTTAACCAGCCAAATGCTGCTAGTTTCTGGTCCTCACACCTTATACACCTTTCTGCTATCTGCCATCACTCCCTGGGATTAAAGGCGTGAGTCACCATGCTTGGCTATATCCTTGAACAGATGGATTTCTGCCTCTGGAATGCTAGGATTAAAGGCGTATGCTTCCACTGCCTGTCCTCTATGTTTAATATTGTGGCTGTTCTGTCTCTGACCCCAGATAAGTTTATTAGAGTGCACAATATTTCAGGGAATACAATACCACCACATTTCCCCTTTTTTGTCTAAAATTTAAAAAAAAGCTTATAACTAATACAAGAAAAACTATCCAATAAGTATATACAATATATACAGTCAAGAGGTACATTAACAATGTCTAGTCCATTAATATTTCACAGATTCAGACAAAAATTCCATTATATACATATATATATAGTCCAGTCCAGTAATTTTTGATAAACTCAGACAAAAGAAATTTCATTACTTATCCTATTTAAAACAAGTAGTTCCTTTTTTTGTTTGTTTGTTTTGTTTTGTTTTGTTTTGTTTTTCGAGACAGGTTTTCTCTGTGTAGCTTTGTGCCTTTCCTGGATCTCGCTCTGTAGACCAAGTTGGCCTCGAACTCACAGAGATCCACCTGCCTCTGCCCCCCAAGTGCTGGGATTACAGGCATGTGCCACCACCGCCTGGCCAAGTAGTTCCTTTATAAAGTATTTTTTCTTTTCATAATAGATTCAGTAATCTACCTTTTGTCATTTTTATATCTTCCCCTTTTTCTTTTTAGTGTAGATTCAATGATCTATCCATTTATCCTATTATTTCTTTATCTTTTTTCTCAGAGTAGATTCGATGATCTACCTCATATCTATATTCTCTTCTTTTTCTTTTTTTTTCTTAAACAAAAACTCTGAATCTAATCTACTTGTTTAGCTTTTTTTTCCTGACCATTAACAATTAACAACTTGTAACCAATCATCGTAAACAATGACAATATCCAAAACTCATTAAATGACTAAAAACCTGCCATCCCACCTCTTGGGAATGTGGGCGTCATTTTCTTAAAATTACTTACTGCTTTCTGAGGGCGAAGACATCTTTAGGAAATCCTGAAAAGAAAAATTTTGGGTTAATTGTCAAGTTCTGTATCATTTGTCCAGTCGCTGCATAATGAGAAAATGCAGGGCTTATTTCAAGTCCTTGTTTAAGTAGTCTGTCTGGCTGGATCATCTCAGCTAGCCATCTCAAATTGTCCTGAGTAGGTTGCAGTCCAAAGTCGATCTTTTGGTGGTGTTAATTGGCTTAATGCCTTTAACATAGTACATGTGGAATCAATCTATGTGGGGTCCCATCATCCTTTTGAAGATTTCAAATTTGCATGCGCACCTTCTCTGTGGTTCGGAGCAATCACAATCTCATGTCTGTCTGTCTCTCGGAACCATGAATGTTCTTCCCTAGAAGAGAAAATCTTCACAGCAATTTCTCCCCAGCATTTGTCTTGCCAAACTTTTCCAAACTGACCTTTGCCGATGCTTCCTTGTAACAGGATGGTCCAGGCAATTCTTCTCTGAGCAAGCAGTAGTAAGCCCTTTGTCCCAGGTGGCAGCAGCATTGCAGTCACCAACACATTGAGAAGAAGCCAGCAATTCAGAGCAGCAGCCTCTGCCTCCATGGTCCCACCACTGTCTGTGGCTCAGCCCCAGCCAAAGCTTCTCCTAGGTTGGTCTCAAACTCGGGATCCTCCGGCCTCTGCCTTCTTCAGTAAATCCAACCAGCATGCTCCACCACAACCGGCTGGAGGTAGCTCAAGTCTGAGCTGGGGCCTGAAAGGCCACAGACAAGCAGCTTTTTCATGAATTTTTACCACGAACGTTGGGCATCAGATGTAGCAGGAATCTTATAAGTTCTTATTAATAAAATCAAACCTGAGGCCAGTTATTAGTGTGAATGCTGAAAGATCAGAGAAGCAGAACAAGTCACAGCTTCCTCATCTTGCCAGTTCCTCAGCTGATCCTGTTTCCTCAGACTGGAAGCCTCTGAGTCCTCATATCTGAATGGATGTCAGCTGAACTACCACTAGAAGCCTAAAAGCTTAACCAGCCAAATGCTGCTAGTTTCTGGTCCTCATGCTTTATATACCTTTCTGCTATCTGCTATCACTCCCTGGGGATACAATACCACCACAGAGGTTCACAAAAGTCATGGAAGCTCCTGGCTGTGGAGGTGACCTCTTGCCCCTAGGTGCTCTGCCTGCTCCAGGATTCAAGTTTTTCCTGTTCTGATGACCTCAGAGCCTCTCTACCTAAGGGTCTATTTTCCCTCTATACACTGTCCTTGAAGTATCATTCTCAACAAACTCCTACAAGGCTATGAATCCAAACGACTTCCCCACTCCTCTCATTTCTCCAGAACCCTAGTGCCAAGTCATGATAGACACTCAGACACCAAGTTCAATTATACACTCAAATTAGGTATTTTCTGATTCTTCACTGTACCTGACTTAGTCTCTCCAAGAATGAGACTTTCATTCATCCAGAAATCTGAGTCAGAAACTAGGAAGTAGACCTAAACTCACCTTTTCCTTTCCTTAGCTCTCGAGTCCAGGTCTTATTGACCTGTCTTCTAAATCCTCATGAGTCAGACCCAGGCTTCCTTTTCCCCACCTTGCTTTAGGCTCACAGTATCTCCTTCATGCTGTAGCTAATATTGTAAATGTCCACAGGCCAGCTGCATTCAAACATTGGCTAGATTGCCAAAAGTTAGAAAAAAAAACTCCTGAGGCAGAACATGAGTTAGGAAGTAACTTAGTAAGAGGGAAGCCCACGGGGAAACAAATCTACCAACCACATCCAATAGCCAGTGGTAGCAAGACTAACAGATAATATCCCTTTCACTAACTAGGAAGTTTAGGCAAATAGCACCTATCTCATGGTATTTCCTCCCAGAATGTCCCAGGCTAGATCAGTAGCATCTCTCTCCCATGGTGTCCAGCCATGCTTATCCTCTCCATAACACTGCTGAGTTCTAGCTGGAAGAAAAACCGTTAATCCTGGTCACAGTGTTCCTTTGTTGCAAAGCTCCCGTAGGTAGAGAGTATTTACAAGTTAGACTACATAAGCAGGGACACCATGAGTTTGCTAGCTTGGAGTGCACGGCCAGCATTCCAGGGGATGATAGCTCATTGAGTGTACATGTAGGGAGCAGGTTCTCCTCTAGATAATGCTGGTATGCTCACATCCCAGTACACCTGAGAAGGAGTCAATGACCCACTAGGCAATGGGTCGTTTACTTTATGCAAACATTCTGGTTTGCATCCACTCCAGTCTCTTTCATTGCTTCCTTGGCTTGTCTAGGGCCTTGGGAATTGAATGGGGCATTTCAAGTATCACATTACCTGGTAGCTAATTTTTCTCCGGGATCAGACAAATACATACCTAATGGGCCTTTCTAGCTGGGCCTTGCCCAGCTTCCAGTTACCTTCCACATGGCAGCCATAGTGAAATTCCTAAAAGACATGTTTGACCATGTCACCTTGCTGCTGCCTCCAGTTACTCTGCATCCTGGGCTGTAGGCAAAATAATTTGGCATCCTGGTTAGTTTAACTGTCAACTTGACACAGCCTAAAGTCACCTGAGAAGGGAGTCGTCTCAAATGAAAAATTGCCTATACCTATGGGGATTGTGGGGATTGTCTAGACTGTCTATGTGGGGACTGTCTTGATTATTAACTGATGTGGGAGGGCCATGCTCACTGTGGGTGATACCATTCCTTGGGCAGGTAGTCCTGGGCTATAAAAACAAACAAACAAACAAACAAACAAACAAAAGTAACTAGCTAAACAAAAGACTGAGTGAGCCAACAAGCTGCCGTCCTTCATAGTTTCTGCTTCAAATTCCTGCTTGAATTCTTAAACTAACTTTTTTCCATGATGGACATGAGCTACAAGTTGAAATAATTTTTCATCTCCCTGAATTTGCTTTTAGTCTGTGTTTTATCACGACAACAGAAAGGATACCACTTGGCATCTCACATGTATTACTACCAGACTCTCTACTTCTGCTTTAGATTGCTCTGCTCATGTCAAAGACCCCCACAGTAATTCTAAGCAGTTACTTTCTCTACAGTTATTCATATTCTACCAACATAAGTCACTCTGCCTGGCTTTCTATTCTTCTGTGTTACTGTCTTCTCTCCTTCTGGCATTCCTCCAACCCTCAACTAGAAAATTAGCATCTTAAGGACTCTTAAGGTGTCTCTACTAAGCCACATTCCAGAGGCATCTCCATTCTGTCCTTGGTCACCAAGAACTAGCTTTCTTTCTGCATTAATCTCAGATCTTATTATATCATACTCTAATACCATTCTGTGCCACTGAGTGGTACCATGTGATCTGAGAACATGGGTTCTGAGTTCAGACCCATGGACTTAATTACAACACCCCTCTTACTAGCCAGTCTTTGCCCAGTGTCTTTATTTTTTAAAAAAATTAATAAAAATACTGAGCACAACAGAATTAAGTGAGCTGAGGCCTAAAGGAGAAGGAATCAGCCATGCAAATCCATGGAGGATGAATGAGAGAAGAGTGAACACAAAAGCCTACTGATGAGACATGAGGCGCTAAATAATTCAGAGCCTTGAGCCCTGCACTAGTTGCTCAGCCTGGGATTACAGCTTCTAAGAGAAAGCAGCAAAGCCCCAGAATTAACACACAATGCCTGGCATCGCTCATTAGCTAAGATCTGCTTCATTTCTCCTGCCCCATTTGGATCCTTTCCAGAATCTACTATCACATTTAAGCCTTGGGTGAAACGTCAAAGCCCCACAAAGTGGTGAAAGGGCAATATTGGCAAGGACTCAAGAGACAAACAAAAACGCTGAGTGCAGCAGTCTGGCAGGAAACTCTCCATGAGGGCATTCACCAAAATGGTGGGCCACTGGATAGACCTTATGGAGCATGTCCACTCAGGAATGTGGACTTCCTGTCAAGCTTGACATGTCTTTAGTTCAGCATGAGATGCATGTGACAAATGAACACATCTGAAGCTTTCACTGGCCTTTATATATATTTGCTTTATAGCAAAGAAATAAAATGATTTATGAGTTTGTCAGATAACGGATGTTGCCTCTGAGGGGGAGAATCCTCCCAGTTCCACAGTATCATGAATTGTAAATGAACCAATGGGTGATGTGTATGTGTGTGCATATGTGTGTGCACACACGCATCTCTGTGCTTGTCCTTTTTGCTCTCTGTCTTTGTGGTCTGGAAGCCAGCTCTATTGTGTGCTGTCACTGATGCTGGGAGCAAATTGTAATTATAATGCCTAACAGTCATTCCAAGACAAACCAAATCTGTGTTCCATTAAAGTCAAGGAATAGTTAAACAGTATATATACATATATATGTATGTATGTATGTGTGTGTGTGTATATATATATATATATATATATATATATATATATATATACATATTTCCCAACCATAATACAAAACAGGTTTCTCAGTCAGTCTAATGCCACAGAAACCAGATGATTCCACACAGTCTCTTCTGGCATATTTGGAAACAGATTCTGGTGGCGTCCCAGGCAATCAGCAGGAGTTCAGGCTCACACACAGTTTATCATCTTTACTGTGGTTTGGACAGCAGCTATGTGGAAGTCCCAGAGTGGTAATTGATTTCCTTCCCCAGGACACCAAGCTCCCTTGCCAGCTACCAAGCACAAGTCCCCTTGGTGGGTCCTTGTGGGGTGTCACAGAAATGAGAGCCATTGTCAGTCAGGCAAGAGTTGAGGAGCTGACCTTTGTTGGGGGTTGTTTCTAAAACAAAAACTAAAGCTGCAGATCATGTCTCCATTAGTTTGCAAGAACGATTCAGATGCACATTTTTTGTAATATGTTCTTTGAAATGAAATCTTCATAAATATCCACTAACTCTATTATCCCAGTGTGTTAAATACCAGTGCACTCAGGGTGCATTCTGCTGGCAAAGGCACCTTTTCAAAGGATATTGCAATCAGAAAAGCAGTAAAGGCTCTGCAACCTTCCACTTTCTATGGACAACTTAGCTTACAAGCAATATTTCCATTGTCTTCAGCGTTTTGCAGGCATGCTGAAAATTACCATTTTCATTTTGGATTTTATATTATATATATTATTACAAAAGCATTGGATTTATAATGCAACTTTAACAATTTTTTTCTATAATTTAAAAAAAACATTGTTTCACTGAGAATTGAACCTGTGGCTCTAGGCATATCCAGCAAGTATTCTGAGTCTGAGCTATAGCCCCAGCCCTTAAATTGCAATTTTAAAAGCCATAACTCCACAGTCCTTCACTCTGCAAATACACATCATCCATAGAGCAAGAGAGCTTGGCTGTTATTCTGTTTCTTTTTGTGTGAATGATTGTCCATATCCTAATCAGCATGTCTTTTAATCTTTAAACTTATTTATTCTTAACGAATCATATGCATTGATCTGTGATGTTTGAAATGACGTTTTCATATACGAATAGCGTGGATTGGCTGAACTAAGCTGACTGACACGTCATCATCTAGTATAGTTATCATTTACTAATAAAACACCATATCTGTTAAGAGTGGTTTTGGAGGATATAAGTCCACCTTTCAGTAGTTCTCCTTATTCTTTCAGACACATAAAACTGTACTAATGTTCTTGATGCTAAAAGTTTACCTACTGTTTAATTTTATGTTTTACACAAACACATACCAAGGGAATTTGAGTTATTGCTTTTTAAAGATTCCAACCCATAAAAGTTGTGTGTGTTGTGGGGGGGGGGTTACTTTATCTCTGAGGAAGGGCAAGTTCCTGCTGTGGGACTTTGGCAAGATGTGGAACCCAGATTGTCTCTCGTTCTTATCTTCTCCCCTTCCTTCTGACTCCAGCTTCCTCTTTAGGACCCCCTCCATCTGCTGACCATTTATACCCCTTTTCTTAGAAGGTGATTCAGTGGTTCCAACCCCATGATTCCTACATATATTTTCTCTGGAGACTCTGTTCCTGCTGGATCTATTGATGGAAAAAGATGGCCAGGGGTATAAGATGTAATTTCATCCTGGTCTTTTGTTGGTTTTCCCCTAGTCCCCTAATGTCAAATATAATCCATAATTCTAAGGAGTGATTTCTTTGAATGGTCTATTTATGCATAGGACTTTCACTACATTCCTTGAGAAATTACAATCCATGCCATAGAATACTAAAACCACCAGGGAATTGTGACAGCATTAAGGAGCATGTTCTATCCCCAGGGTAAACCACACCACACTCAAGGAATCTCTTGGGGTTTCCCCAGAAAGACAGAGTTCTTACCCTGACTTCCCAGGCACTTTATGATGGGTTCCTTATCTTCTGAAAGGATCAGATCACCCACTGTCTTTCTGTCTCTGGGCTATAGAATTTCTCACCATGGTCCCAGTTTATCACACTTCATGGTTCTCATGTTTTGGCCCATATTTTTATCCTTCATGGAGTACTTCCCATTTTGGACTCTTCATCTGATTATTGATCCTTCATTTTACAATCAGCCTGTTTATCTCCTCCTCCATGTTAGGACCCACATTATTCCATAACTTCTTTCTATTACTTAGCACATTGTATTAGAACTGTCTGCCTCTTCCAGTACTGTTAAGAACTTTTTCATGTCTAAACTCCAAAACAAATGCATTTTAGTTATTGCTAGGCAAAGGTTTAGAAACTTATTCACTAAACTCAGGTTCAGCCTCTTGTGCTACACTTATGACCAAATGACATGCATTCTCTCAAAGCAGAAAAGTGAGAAAGAAATTCTATTTTCTCCACCCTATCAAGTTAGCTTGATTTTACCCTGCCGAAGAGCAAGCCTCCTGTCCCATCAGGAAACAATTCTCTTGGTGTTGCTGTCTGCAGGTTGCTTCACAGTACGCTGGGTTCGTGTGGTGTGTTAGACAGCTATCCATTGCTATTACAAAATACTTGAGATAAATAACTTCAAAAGAAAATGTCTATTTTGGTTTATGATTTATAGGCATTAGTCTTTAACTGGCCAAGTCTATATTGCATCTGTCTGGAGGTAGTACATCATGGTAGCAGAGTGTATGATGAAGAACACTGTTCTCCTCATAGTGGCCAGGAAGCTAAAAGAAAGAAAACAGGCCTGAGTTCCAATATCTCAACTGAAGTCACACTCTCAATGACTTCAATTACTTCCAGCAAGCTACACCTCCTAAAATTCCCATCACCTGCCTACAGCTTTACCAGCTATGAATACATAAATTTGGGCAGACATTTAGGATGCACACAGTAATAGACGTGTGTGTGTGTGTGTGTGTGTGTGTGTGTGTGTGTGTGTGTGTGTACATTTGACATGGTAGCTGTTGAAGTAGTCAGTACCTTACTTTCTTCTTGTTTTTAGATTCCTCATTTTGAGCCTACCTTAAAACATCAGGGTATCATCCACTGAGTCATTTACATCCATTTCAGGCAATAAATTGTGGTCCACTGGAGGATTTCCATCCAACTCAGAAAGTATTCCGTGGTGTACTGAAGCCTATGTAGCACATGGAATTCTTCTTATCTCAAGGCATTCAAGTACACTATCATGTTAGCTTAAAGTCACAAATCGCAGCTGCTTGCCAGTCAATGAGCCTGCTCTCTTCTCTTTGTGCTATGTACCATATCAACAAGCATCTGTACAGATGGCCAGATGTTGATCTCTCCATCCTAAAGTACAAAGTCTATTGACAGATTGTTAGGATGGAGTGTGATAGCAGTTAGATGTAAGAGCTGCTAAGGAAGGCTTAGCAAGACCTTCTAAGAAGAATGAAATTAATAGGTTGATAATGTGGTAGAATGTTTCTTTAAATATGTCATAGGAAGTTGATTAGAAAACATTCAAATTTTTCA
Organism: Onychomys torridus; assembly: GCF_903995425.1. Classification (NCBI taxonomy): domain Eukaryota; kingdom Metazoa; phylum Chordata; class Mammalia; order Rodentia; family Cricetidae; genus Onychomys; species Onychomys torridus. The sequence continues at coordinate 76,490,746 of NC_050444.1, forward strand.
AAGATCCAGAATTTTCTCCCCAATGGTACTCTTACCTGTTAGATTCCAGATAGTCAGAGATGAGATGAAGGGAGCTAAAATAATGTCAACCTCAGTATGCTGTAGTAGTAGCTAGAAACAAAGCTCCTAACTCTTTTTTTTTAAGATTTACTTTTATTTTTATTTTTATTTATTCCATTTTATTTTATTTTATTTTTGGTTTTTCGAGACAGAGTTTCTCTGTAGCTTTGGAGGCTGTCCTGGAACTCATTTTGTAGACCAGGTTGGCCTCGAACTCACAGAGATCCACCTGCCTCTGCCTCCCAAGTGCTGGGATTACAGGCGTGTGCCACCACTGCCCGGCTACTTTTATTTTTAATTATGTGTTTTATGTTCATGTAATTGTGAGACACCCAACATGGGTTCTGGGGACTAAATTTGGATCATCTACAGGAGCATTACTTACTCTTAACCCAGGAGCCATTCTTTCCAGCCACCATCCCTATGACTTTAAGATTTTGGTCATCCAGCTCTCAGTGTGGCAAAATTAGCAAGCTTGTATGCCTATAATGACTCTATTATGAGACCAAAGGTTAACATGAGGATTTTTTAGTGATTAAAGGGGAATTTCCAATGCTAAAAGTCAAAATAGGATGCCCCATGTTCTAGATAGCCCCAAAGCAAAAAAAAAAAAAAAATCATCTTTAAGTTACCATTGATCATGCTATTATTTCCCAAAGAGTCTGTAGATCTTTTCTTGTACATATGGCCTCATTTATTATATTTTATATGAACACTGTTGCATTGAGATGTGGGTTACCTGAGCTAAATGCAACCAATCATTGAATGCATATAGGACCTTAGATGGGACTTCATTAAGAATATAAGTTCTGAGACAGGCTTAGTTCTCCCTAGAATATCCCTCTACCTCTTAAAGCCAAGCCTGCATTTGGGGATAGCTAATCTATCTTTGTTAACATCCATATCCTTGAAATGGCAAAATAGACCTGCAGAAGATTTAACACACTCATTATGATGATAGAGATAATACATGGCAAAAAGGGTGTATTTAAATCAGGCATCTACAAATCTGCTTTACTTACTATACTCTATTATAAAAACCTAGGAAAAATCTAGAAGACCAGGTCAATGCAAAGAAACAATCAGGTCTCTTGGAGGAAACTTATCTCTCAGGCATCTTAAAGTGTCTTTGAATATCTAAGTAGATGTATCTTGATACACATTTAAAAATATAAAACAATCATTCATAATACAGTCACTCCTCAGGAAAATAAGCATAGCTCTATGGGAATCTCTGTCCATTATTTTTCAAGGAACTTTGTATGGCAAGATTATATATTATATGACTAGAGTGCTTCAGGCAGAGTGAAGTATTTGAATTGCTACAATGACTTATAGTGTCTGAATCATATCCAGTGCTCTGATTCTTCACATATCTGGGGAAATTGGTCACATGTTTATGCCATTTTGACAGTAGCTAGGCTGAAATAATTCAGAGGCAAGCCATATTTTTCTTCACTCACTGACATACCACAAAACAAGAAAGGCCTCAATTAGTCAGCCCTTTAAATGACTGGAGCAAATGGCTTGGATGGCTGTTGATAGAGGCATGTAGTAGGGCCACAACAAAATTCTGCCTGAATGATGATAAGGGCATACAGAAGTAGAAGTCCAACCTTAGCACACACTGGCCACCAGTGAACTATACCATGCATTTCTCCTCAAATAACAGGGAACCTGGAAGCCCATTTATCTTCAATTGTTCATTAAAAATTTGAAATAAATTAAGTCATGAAGTGAGTTTTCTCTTGTATTATAACAAACAGGCTTTAGAACATTTTCTCTCCATGAGTCTGAAGAATTCTCAGTCATAACGACCATATTATCCAAAGTAATATACAAATTTGATGAAATCTCTATTGAAATTCCCAAACCCCTCCCCCTCTTCCTGCAGACATGGGGAAAAGATGGAGATAAAACCACAAGTAGATGATCCACTGATCAGCAGGGTACCAGGGACCTATAACAAGGCCAAGATAGGTTCTTCAAGGAATGCTATTAAGCAGTTGGATACATATATACTATACATACACAAAGAAATTGGATGCTCATACTGCATATAAAGATTAACACAAAGTATACTAAAAATGTAAACGAAAGACCTGAAGTTGTGAAACTGATAGAAACAAAGTAAGGGGAAAACCCACGAGCTGTTGGTCTTGGCTGTGACTTTTTGGACATGATTCCAAAGACACAAGCAAATGTTAAACATGAGTGACTGAATCAAACTAAAATGTTTCTGCAAAACAAAGGGCAAAACCAACAAAATAAAAAGGAAACCTACAAGAATGGGAGAAAATATTTAGAAACCACATATGCAATAAGAAGCATATATATATATATATATATATATATATATATATATATATATATATATATATATATAACTGGGGTTAGGGATTTAGCTCAGTGGTAGAGTGCTTGCCTACCAAGCACAAGGCCCTGGGTTCGATCCTCAGCTCTGGCAAAAAATAAATAAATAAATAAACAAAAACAAAAAAACCCTCAGATCACTCCATAGAAAAAACTGAAACAACCTGATTTTAAATGGTCGAAAGTCCTGGATAAACATTTTCCCACGAAAATATACAATTTCTCACCAGATACATGGAAAGATCATTAACAATCTGGTGAGATAATAAAACCACAGTGAGATAATAGCCTTTTAACTGGTGAGACTACTGTGCTCAAAAAACCAGGTGATAACAAGTATTCTTGGGAAATGGAGGTAAGGAATCCTTGAATGTTGCTTGTGAGAAAGTAAGTTGGTACAGCTATGATAGAAAATAACATGACAACTTCTTCAAAATTAAAAATGGAGCTACAAGTCAGAATTCTCTTTGCCGGATTATAATCAAAGGAAATGAAGTCAACAGGGCAATGAGGTGGCTGCATGCCTATTCTCGTTGCTAAGTTGTTCACAAGTGTCTAGATATGGACATAAGATAAATGTTGACAAACAAATGGTTAAGGAGGTATGGATTCACTCCCAGTGGGAAAGCATTCATCCTTAAAAAGAAGAGGCGCTAACTGTGAGCGTGGTTGCTGGTGTGTATTTGTAAGTCAAGCTCCAGGGAGGATGAGACTGAAAGATCACAAGCTTCACACCTGCACTGGACTACACAGTGAGTTCCAGGCCAGCATGTGCAACCAAAGGCCAGAAGGGAGGGGAATGGGAAGATGCTGGTGAAAACATACAATTTTCTGCTTGGACAGACCTTAACTTTAATAGATAGTGTGGTGCTCATACTTACTAGCGAATGTAGAGGTTTGAATGAGAATGGCTCCCATGGCCTCATATATCTCAATTCTTGGCCACTGTTTGATGGAACTGTTTGCGAAGGATTAGGTGTAACTTTGTTGGAGAGGGCGTGTCACTGAGGATGGGCTTTGAGGTTCAAAATCCCATGCCATTTCTAGTTAGCACTTTCCTGCTCACTCGATTGCTTTCCCTGCCTCCCTCTCTCTCTGTCTCTCTGACTCTCTGTCTCTCTCTGTCTCTCTGCCTCCACCTTGCAGTTAAGAGTTAAGTTCTCAGGTGCTGTTCCAGCACCATGCCCGCCTGCTGCTGTTTCCCCAGTTATGGACTCCATGGCCCTCTGAAACCACAAGCCCGCAAATTCAATGTTTTCTTTTATAAGCTGACTTGGTCATGATCTCTTCACAGAAATAAGAAAGTTAACTAAGACAGTAACTACTGCAGATTTTAAACTGGCTAAGAGGTAACTCTTAAGCACTCTTATCATGGGTGTGAGTAACTATGTGAGGGGACAGAGAAGTTAATTCGTTTGACTATGGCAGTCATTTCATAAGATATAGAAAGTCACATGTACTTTTATAGTTATATACTATAGTCTTGTTAATTACAGGTGCAATATGCTTATCATATTACATATATTATGTGTGATACTATGGATTGTGTAATTAGTGTTATGTATAACATTACATACCTACATAGTTAATGTATATTGTATAACCGATATGTATGTTCACATTAAATGTTATGCATAACAATACATTGTAGAATTATATGTTGTATACAATATATAACTTATTATACAAAACATAATTTTATGTGTAAATTATAACAATAAATTTCAGAAAAAATAATTTGGAATTTCCCTCAAACAAAGTTTAAGTGCTGACCCAGAACATTTTACAGACTCTGTAGGGAGAAGTAAGTATTTCATACGCACAACAGTAACTGAAGCAAGGATCCCACAGATGCGCCTCACCAGGTTTCTCTGCACACAGCTATATCACGTCAGAATACGGAAAGTGTGGGTTGCCTAAACCAGTTATCATAGCCCACTTCTTGGCTAGCAAAACTGATTCTATTCTTGTGACCAGGTGTACAGGCACTGATGAGAACGATTCGTGTGAACCAATCACGACAACCCCCTTTTCTTTTATGAATGATTATTCAGAGTTGAGTAAGCAGACTGTTTATGGCCAATGAGACGTCAGGAGTCCCTGGGAAGCTCCATGAAAAGAATCGCCCACGTCCATCAGTACAGCACGCGGAGGAAGAGTGTCATTTTGCTGCGTCATCTTTATTTCCTCCCTAGTTTTGAAGTTATTCTGTGAAAACACAATGCTTAGAGACCCATCAGGCACTTTGTAACAATGGGAAATAAATGACCAACTAACTGAATATGGTAGAGACAAAAGATCAAAGGAATTAGTATCCTGGATGGCATTGTTTAGCTGTAGATCAAAGCTGGGCCCTCACACCTCTAAAGGGCTTACTGATCTAACAAGAGCCTTGAGGTCTGAGCCATTTCTTTTGTTAATCTGTGCTACTTATATCTGGCTTGATTTTAAAAACAAACTGAGAAATTTTCACTGATAGCAACAACTTTGAAAGAGTTTACTTAATACTGGGACACTTTTTCCTTCATTGAGCTCAGGGGCTTCTCCATCATTCATGCTTGACTCTTTCCCAAGATCAGTAGAGGCATCATCATGGAACTCAGCAAATGCATGAAGCAGATGTATGGATATATCTACATGGAAGACTTCACAGCGGAGTTTGGCGTGGGAGTTAGCAGACCCTCCTCAAATGGTAAGAGAACTAGCACTCACTGAGAGCATAACCACATTCAGTCTTGGATTTCTCATACCAGTTTGATGCCAAAGAAAGGCTGGTATGAGCCTTGTACTGTCCTAGCCACCCAGGGCTGTCCTGAGCATAGCAAACTTGAAAACAGAATAAAAATTTACTGTGGCCTTTATTATTACTATAGGGTAGAAATTCTAAACAATGCCTAGGATAAAATAATTCCCTGGTGGAGGACGGGGCAGGGGGAGTGTTACTATTAGTGTTAAGTTCTCAACAATTGTTGTGGTTATCACTGAGGTTTTAATAATAAAGAGATGAGCTTTAAATAAACACATTTTAACTTATTCTCTAATAAACATCACATCCTACACAGAAGTGAGTTATTCTGAGAGGTGCCAGTTATTGCATCAGCCACCACCATGCAGACCCCACTCTGGGCATGACACTATGACATTTAGACCCCTCCTGGCTGGCTTTAAGTGCAGCTCAGGTCCCTCTATTTGTGATATATAACAGGGGATTGTGCATAAAGTGATAGCCCAGTGGCTGGAAGAATAGAATGGTAGAAATAGAGACAGCTCATTCCTGACGTCAACAGAATAATTAATTTACATTTCAATTTTAAAACAACGAATCAGAGTGAAAGTCCAGAATATTATGTTCTTGTTTGTTGGTTTGAACTTTTTAAAGATTTATTTATTTTAGGAGCCTGGCTGTGGTGGTGCACGCCTTTAATACCAGCATTTAGAAGGCAGGGGCAGGCTGATCTCTGTGAGTTTGAGGCCAGCCTGGGCTACAGAGTGAATTCCAGGAAAGGCTCCAAAGCTACACAGAGAAACCTTGTCTCAAAAAAAAAAATTATTTATTTTTATTTTATGTGTATGAGTATATTATTTGCATGTATGTGTGTGCACCACTTGCATGCCTAGTGCTTGAAGAGGCTAGAAGAGGGCATTGGATAACCCAGAACTGAGGTTACAGGTGGCTGTGAGCCATCATGTGGGTGCTGGGATCAAACCCAGGTCCTCTTTATAAACAAAAAGTCTTCTTCTTCTTCTTTTTTTGTTTTTTTGTTTTTTGTTTTTTGTTTTTTGTTTTTTTGAGACAGGGTTTCTCTGTGTAGCTTTGCGCCTTCCCTGGATCTTGCTTGGTAGACCAGGCTGGCCTCAAACTCACAAAAATCCGCCTGCCTCTACATCCCCAGTGCTGGCATTAAAGGCGTGTGCCAACACCACCCGGCATACAAAAAGTCTTCTTAACCATTAGGTACAACAAGTTAGTTCATAAGCAAGACTTCTGAACATGAGTTTTCTAATGTGATGCTGTTTTAGATGATGCTAATAAGCACCAAAACCTCCCATGTACAAATAAAATAGGAATCAGCCCTATAAAATGCAGGAAAGAAACGGCTTATAAAATTTGTCCTCAAATTCAGCATAGAGAAACTGTGGAGAGGGCTCCTAGTTATTCAACAATAGAATATGAACCTCAAGACAATGCTAAGTGGAAAAATCAAAGATTCTCAGCCTGCACTACCAGGAAAAACCCCAAGGATACAGGATGCTCAGCTTCTCCATCACATCTGCAGGGAACTAACTGGACACTTTCTTCTTCTAAAGCCATAGGTCAAATAGTGTTAATACTAGCTATTATAAAGCTCTTTTTTTCTGATATTTAAAAAAATAGATTTTACAAGATATGGTAGGTATTTTTGGTACATATTTCTAGTAAAGGTGGTTTGGTGGGAAAATCCTTTGAAGTTTGGGAAAAAAAATCTTGGAAATCTGAGGTATTTGATCTCACAGAAACAAAGACATGGCTAGGAACTGCATCACAATCCATAGATTTAACTGTGAAATAATAAATTTTAGGATTTCTATAAACTTGGAAAATGCATCCACATATTAATATTTTGTATGTATATCTCTTCCTTTGGAAGAAAACTTTTTAAACTAACATGAATAAAATACTTAAGTTTTGACCAACCATGAAAGAAAAATATATTGAAAAGTTTAGCTATCAAATTAAATAGGCATAGAAAACTAAGTCTGATGAAGTTATTGATCAATTTGTAGAAGATTCAAAATATTAAAAGAAACTGTCATGTTATCTGCCCATATAAGCTTTTTCCTTCCTGAAATACCCATCAGTGTATAAAAATTGATTCACTAATTGTTCCATTTATTTTGCAAAGTAACTTTTCACTTATGTGTCCATGGAAAAATGTTGACTATCTGTGTTTCTTTTCTCACATCATTGTTATCCATACATTTCACATGTATGACTAAAGACAGTATGTCACACAGAAGAGGGAGTCTCACCATGAACAGATTGCCTCTGTGTCTCAAAAGCCCTGGATGCTTTACTTTGCACATCTGTGCAATAGAGAAGAAACCCAGTGCTCAGCCAAGTTAGATGACCAAGACCTGGATGGAAAGAACTCTGAAGAGGATCATCCTTGTGGCTTCAGAAGAATGTCATTCTTCGAGGTCGGAGATCCCGACTCAGCCCAGGCAAAGTTAATCTTCGTTGTTATAGAGAATGATGTGGTCAACTGCATGGATAATCATAAATTCTACTCTATCCAGACTTGCTTGCTTCACCAAAACAATTTTCCCACTAAAAAATAAATATCAACTGTGAAGCAGCCTATTCATGTAAGCAAAAGCATTATCTAATCCCCATTTATTATGATTCATGCATATACAATGTACTTGATTATACTTTTTGGTCATGTTACATTTCTAGTAAAGTTTATTAAAAACAGAACTTTTTGAGAGATGTAAAGGGAATCACTATGAGAATCCATAGTAAACCCTATACCTTCAGCCTCACTCCCCTAGTTAATATCAGGCTTGAAGATACACACAGGAAAGCCACAGGCCTCTCCTTCCTTGTGTTACACGACATGTATTCTGTTTCCATGAGAACACATAGCAAGAAGATGAAGTCATGAAGTACCCTAAGAGGTGCTAATAACTCAGTGGGGCATGGTAACCTGCTCAAAATACTTACAGTCACAGAAAATACAGCAAAGGGGAATAGAAATTGGGAGGAAAGAGAAAATGAGCTTCAGAGTTATGGGTGAACAAGTTGATGTGCTGGATTTAATAATGCACATTTTAAAAATATGGGTCACATGCATTATTACACTGTCACCAATTGCAAGTTAATTTGCTCTGGGTTGGTATCCTTTATTTATGCATTTATCTCTCTCAGTTGTTCCCTCTCTCCTGTAAAGTTCCAGCTAAATGAATCTTGGCCATCATTTTCTGTTATTTTCATTTTTATCTGCCTTATCAAATTTATCTGTCAGTTATTGCAAACATTGAGTGCCAAGCGGTCTATAAAGCTCATCTGTTTTTTGTTTTAGAGTGTGTTTGTCATGCAGGAGTTACTTCTACTCTGTTATTAAAGGGAATGTGAATTAGAGCCATCAGTATCTTATAGGAAGGATGTAAGGCTGATCCTTCTGGAGCACTCTCCATGAACCCACCATCCTTCAGTCATAGCATTCTCATTAATTTGATCCACACTTGGGAGTACGTGCGTGCATGCATGCACTCGTGAACACACACACACACACACACACACACACACACACACACACACACACGAGATAGCTTTTGACTGGGATAACAGTAATCCCAGCTTCTCTACAAGCTTCCAGGATAGTTAACCAATCAAGAAGAGAGAGACTATGTAAAGCCATTACTATGAGTTGAATGATGGGATTGTTTGGGTGAAGGATGCACAGGAAGAAGAGGCAGGGAAGGGGGGTGGGTGAGGGGTAGGAAGAGGAAGAAAAGGAGGAGAATGATGAGGAAGAGGAAGTGACAAAAGAAAGAAGACTTCCCTGTGGGGCTTCACTCCTCAAATATGAGTCTTGGGGAGATGAGGAGGACCAAGGCGTCAACTGGGGGAGGTCCTTCCACGAAAGATGCTGAAACCCAGACTCTGGGACATGCTGGCCAGACATATAATGTGACCCAGAGTGTGAGGGAGGACCCTCCTCCAATTCTATACAAAAGTGAGCTTCTTTGGATGTGCGTTGGGGTCAATAATCTACAAGAAGAACATAAGATAATTTAAGTTAAAACATTCATGTGATAAACTTAAAATTATTTTAGTTTCTAAACAAAAAAGAGAATAGGACTAATGAGATGGTTCAGTTGGCAACATATTTGCCACACAAGCATGAGGAACTCAGTTCTACTACCCCCTAGAATCCATTAAAAAATGTGTTGTGGTGTCATGTACCTCTAATACCAGAGGTGGGGAATAGGAGACAAGCAGGTCTCTGAGATTTGCTGGCCAACTGCCTAGTCAAATCAATGACTTTCATGTAAAAATAAGAGACTGAATCTCAAGCATAAAGAAACACGATGGAGCCCACCTGAGGTGGGATACCCAAGGTGGATCTCTGACCAACATATACATGTGAATAAGGACACATATCCACTTTCACACACAAATAAGGGGCTAACCTTGACTACACCATTTTCATGGTCTGTAACAAAAAAAGCACACATCTCTTTTGAATTCTGCAAACACATATCTCTAGTTCTCTCAGCATCAACTGTGTTATAAAAACAACTCCAGGGAACTTTTTAAAAATGAATGATGACATAAAAACTGTTCATGGAAAGCCAGAATGATCACCATGAAATTGAACAAATATTAAATAATTATGTGGAAAACCTCAAACCTCATTGTCCCAGGGGTTTTTAAATGTGAAATCAAAATATAGAAGGCCCCGGGGCAGGTAGATAGTATGTTGTTTCATAGCTCATAAAGAAGGGCTTTCAAAACTAACTTTTTCAGGCTTATGAAATCCTTCAAAGGGAATGAAGGAGATAATCTTTCATGTATTTTTGCTTCTGCAAGCTCAGCGGGAGGGCTCAAGAGAGGTACAGAGACTAGCTCCTTGGAAACAAGGCAGGCAGAGATTTCAGGGACTTGTTTGCTAAGCTGCCCTGGAAGAACCAGCTAAATATGGAGAGGATGAAGAACACAGGTTTATCTTTCCCAGAAAGCCAGGAAAGAGGGAACCTTACTTGAAAAGCTGTCCATCAGACTGGGCTATAAGCAAGTCTGTGGGAGCATTTTCTTGATTAGTGATTGATGTGTGAGGGCTCAGTCCACTGTGTGTGGGGAAAGTGGGGTGCCAAGAACTACCTAGGCAGGTAGTCCTGGGTTGTATAAGAACTCAAGCTGAGTAAGCCAGTAAGCAGAGTTCCTCCATGACCTCTTCTTCAAGCCTCCGGGCTCCTGCCCCGACTTCCCTCAAGGATAGACTCTAAAATGTAAGCTGAAGTATAAACCCTTTGCTCCCCAATTTGGTTTTGGTCAGTGTTTTATCCAGCAATGGAAAGCAAGTTATGACAACATGTCTCTGCTTGGCACTTTGTACCCTAATTATGTATGTATTTGTTTCCCAAGTGCAGTGTGAGAAAGTCCTGTGTTTGCATAGTGCCATGTCCAGGAACCTATGTGCAGCAGGCCAGGGCCAGTAACTACTTCTGATTGTGTAGCTAGGTGTATGGATGGACAGATGGGCAGACAAATCATTCATGCACAAACAAAATCTCTTGGATTCCTTAACAGTTTTATTATACTATTGATAAGGAGAAGAATGGAGCCTTAGTATATGCTACAGCTTTAGTATGCATTGTCTCCAGTCCTTGTGACGTTGTTGGTAGGTAGATATCATTATCTCCTCTGAAGAGACAAAAAAGCAAGTCTCAGAGGTGTCGACCGACTTGCCGAGGCTCACGTGAAAGAGCCTGGCAGGCCCCTCTGACATCAAAGAACATGATGTGTGTGGAGATGTCAGATGTTGATAGGAGTTTCAGCCCAGGTCACATGATCTGCTTGGAGATTCTGCTCTGCAAAGATTACTTTGAAGATTTTTAAGAGAAAAAAAATGTTTAGAAGTGGGTGATATTTCCAAGGTTTTTTGAAATTGGAGAAAATGTATTGCCAAGCACTAAGCAAACATTGACTCTGTTTTATGAGTGAGTGGATTAACTTGGAGAACACAGGCAGCTGTGCATCACGCACAGGCTCCTGCCTTATTCCAGAGACCTGGAACAGTTGGTGTCCCTCACACATGCTGCCAACTGACTGTGTGTTTCAAATCTTGTATCTCAGATTGTGACTTAGCCAAAAAGTAAAAATTGTGAAAGAGTTTTAACAGCCTACAGATCTCATGAAGACCAAATAAATGGTTTCCTAGATGCATTTTGTTTTTCTTTAAACATAAAATTTTGGAAGGCAGAAACTCTCATCTTTTACGCTCTTTCTAAAGTGTAAGGCACCAAGGTCTGTGGGCTCAATAATCATTTGTTAAATGAGCAGGCACAATTGCACTTAAGTGCATTTTCACTGGTTACATTGGTAGGGACCACCAAACACTATCAAACACTCCTGAATCTGGCGTTTTTAGGCAAGTCTAGAAGTCTCATAAGGGAAACTCTAAAGTAAGAGGTGTGAGCACAAACACAAAAACAGGCTAGAAGTGGGCCATCAGCTTATAAAGCCATTTGGATCATGCCCAAGGCTGAAGAAGTCACTAAAATGAGCCCTTTAACAAATGGGATGACTCATTTCAAATGTTGATGACATTCAAAACAAAGATGGAAACGGTTTTCATGTTACAAGTCTGTCTGGTCAGTTGCTAGCAGTTTTCTGGAACTTCTTCTGTGAAGAGTCTGAGGCCAGATGCAGGCTCTGGGAGGAAGGAGTGTCATGACCTATTTATGTCTACTGGTTACAGTCCTAGGGTGATAGAGTCTCCATGATGTGTGCCCTGAATTCACATAGGAATCTATTTGATTGAAGTCATATGTTAACATCATAAGAAGATAGAAACTCAACCCATTGTGTATAGGGCTGGGCCTTACAAGAATGGATTTAGGGTTAGATAAGGTCATTGGAGTAGATACCCCACAATGGGGTCTCAGTTCCTTCATAAGAAGGAGAGAGAGAGAGAGAGAGCACAGGTGATGTACAGACTGCTTGTCTCTTGCAGTGTAATGCCACAATGCTGCCTTGGTATACTCCTAGGGAAAAACAAAAAGAAAAAAACAAACCAAAACCATTACCAGATGTGGTCTCTCTCTGAATCTTGTATCTTCAGAACTGTGAATCTTTCTTTGATGAAGTTACTCTGCCTTGGGTATTTTGTTACAGTAATGAAAAGCTGGCTAATAGTGAGTAGTAAGAACAGTCATAGGGCTGATACTAATACATTTTCCATGTATATATTGATAATATTGATTGAAAAATGAGAAAAGGATAAATTTAGGGAACAGTTTGACCCACCTGATTCTTTTATTCAGTTAAAGATCTTAATAAGGAGGTGATCAGTTTCTCTGAGGACATGTGTGTGTGTGTGTGTGTGTGTGTGTGTGTGTGTGTTTGTGTGTGTGTATTTGTGTGTGTGTATGTATACATATACATATACATATATGATGTCTGGCTTCTGGTGTTCTATAGATAAAAATCTGGTTTTTATATTAATTAATAATATGGCATGTAGAGGGACAAAGTTTTGGATTCCCCCAGTATCATCCAATGAGCACTCATACATTGACATATGTGTACAAACACATACGTGCAGAAAGACAGACAGACAGAGGAAGAAGAGGAGCTGGTTAACTCACAGGAGATGCTCTAGGTTCCAGCATGAGGACCAGAACACGGAGAAGTCTGAAGCAATCCAGGTACAACTATGGGAACTCTGAGAGCTGGGGCACAAGCAGTGTACCAAGAAGAACATCAGCGACATGGTCCTCTTGTTTTAACACTCCGGATCTCTGGAAGCTGAGTTTGAAGGCACTGAGTAATTGTGTAACTTACCACAGAGAAAACATGGTTGCTTTGGACCTAGCTGTGGGTGTGTTTTTACGTCTTACTCCAAATTTTAGTTAAGTATGAAAGTGAAGGTAGATATGCGATGAGTCACGCTTTTATTACAGAACAGTCTCCCAGCTATGTGACTTCATTAATTGTAGTAGCAACTTTTCTGTTGCTGTGATAAAAATGTCACGAGACCCATAACAATGTGTAGAAGTCTATTTGCACATCATTCTAGATGGGGAATCTGTGACAATGTGGGGGAGGCAGGGCAGCAGGCAGTCATGACTGGCCGGAGCAGGAAGCTGAGAGAGAGTTCACATCTCAAACTCACAAATGAAGCAGAGAGAACCAACTGGAAGTGGAGTAAGTCTACAAACTTTTCTTTTCTTGACACAGGGTTTCTCTGTAGCTTTGGAGCCTGTCCTGGACTAGCTCTGTAGACCAGGCTGGCCTCAAACTCACAGAGATCCACCTGCCTCTGCCTCCCGAGTGCTGGGATTGCAGGCATGCACCACCACTGCCCGGCTCAAACACTTAAGCCCACTCCAAAGATGTACTTCCTCCAGTAAGCTTGTACCACCTCCCCAAACAGCTACACCAACTGGTTGCCAAGAATTCAAATACCTGCTTGGTGGTGGTAGAGCACGCCTTTAATCCCAGCACTCGGGAGTCAGAGGCAGGCAGATCTCTGTGAGTTCAAAACCAGCCTGGGCTACAGAGTGAGATCCAGGACAGGCTCCAAAGCTACACAGAGAAACCCTGTCTCAAAAAACAAAAAAAAGAAGAAGAAGAAGAATTCAAATACTTATGTCTCTAGGGGACATTTCTCTCTCAAACCACCACATCTAACAAGGAGCTTCTCAATGAAACCTGCTGTGACCTTTAGGAGTCAATTCTTGCCTGAGAAGAGTTAATAAGGCACTGAGTGCTCAGACCTAACCTCAAAGACGTAGCCTTGGAGTAATGGAGAACTGTCATTCATTGTCAATTCCTTTCTTTTAGGACATAGGATATGGGGGAATTTTACTAACAGACACAACGAGTCAACATTGTTATTCAATACATGCTTGTGTTTCCTTATCAAAAGCTTTTATGACTTTGATGGTGTGTTAGAGTGTCAGATTATAGTAATAATAATAATAATAATAATAATAACAACAATAACAATAATAATAATGAAGACCCTCCTCACTCCTTAGTTTATTTAGGTTATTTACTGAGTTTTCTTACCCTTCCAGCAGATGAGAAAACATGGAACAAATCCCCCAAAGCATCCTCCTCCCAGCCAGCAACAGTGTTCAGTTTGTCTACAGTAATTGTCTGCCTGATGTTTGGTTATCCTGGGATTTCCAGTGGACAATAATCAAGATTTTGAAAATAGAATGAATACTCACACACACTGCAAACAACTGTCACCTAGGTATTCTAACTGCATTCTAAAACTGTGTGACAGCTGACTGCTAGATGATTTGAATAATCTAGAAAAGCAACCTAGGAATCATGGTGTAAAACTGTCTCCTGGATGACTGTGTACTCAGCTACACAAGGTCTGAGGGAAAATTGGCAATCTTCTTGAGCACACACTGTAGAGTCCATGTGACACTGGGCACAGTGCACATACATACCCTTAACCTCCAACAAGGACTCGAAGCATCACTCCAAGGTCTTCCCCAGTCCAGGTTTGCCAAGAGGGCCGCTGCCCCTATCACCTCAATCCACCGCACACATTGACTCTTGTCCCCTACACCACAAAAGCAAACTTCCTACTTAAATCCACTCACTAACCAGGTGACAATCTTGCAGCCTTTGTTTGTGGTGGTACTATCCAAGGACCTCTGTGGCTTTCCCAATTTTAGCAGAAATGTTAGTGGGATGGACAATGTGCTTCCAAGCATGTCATGGGAGTTCCTACTCATAATTCTTCTTTGTAGTTATTACTGGGCTGATTAGCCCTGCTGTTGACTGATAGAAGAGAAGAAGGATGACCTTCCAACTTCTTCAGTTACCAACTCACTCTTCCTTCATTCCTAAAAGTAATCCCTCATCTCTGATGAAAGTTCTCTCTCCTTCCTTTGTACTACAGAACAAATCACATTTCCTTGTTATGTAAAACAGCTTTTTAAGTAAATTTCACTTTCCCCAAAGAGTATAAGTTCCTTCAAAGCAAGGCTTTCCCCTGATTAATGAAGTATCAAGAACTATTAAAACCTTAATAAATTGTTTATGCCCAGACATGACAGCTCACATCTGTAATCCCAGCTCTTACAAGCCTGAGGCAAAAAGGTCACTAAGTTTGGAGGCTAGACTCAGGTGCAAAGTGAGGTCCTGTCTCAAAAAATGAAAAGAAATCATAATTTATGCAATGTACAAATAGATGAGGAGATAGACTCTTAAATATGTATTATTAGATGCAACCAGTATATGAATATGGATAAAACTTTTACCCAAATAATTTGAATTTTTAAACAATAGTGACCCTCAATCTTTAAAACACTCACTATCTTTTAACTGCATGGTCTTACAGTAAATTTTTCCATAGTCTAGCAGATGATTCATGATATGATTTTTTATTGAAAAACATTAGAAACTTCATTTCTATTAACCTATTTCTTTGGCTAATTGTTTAAAAATAGTTTGAACCTTGCAAATCATAGTTAACTGAGAAGGTGTTCACCAGTGCAAGAGTGCCAGTTCTGCACAGGGGCTAGCCTCGGACTCTCCCAGGCTGCTGCCACAGTCTGTCACAGACTGGAGGACTTCAAACAGTGGAAATATGTGGGGCTGGAGAGATGGCTCTGTGGGTAAGAGTTCTTGCTCTGAACTTGTGGGGAACCAAGTATGAATCCTCACAACCCATGGGAAAAGCTAGACACGGCTTCACTTGCCTGTAACACCAGAACTGGGTGGTCAGAGATAGGTAGATACCAAGAACTCACTGGCTAGCCTGGTGAAAATAGTAAGCTTCCAGTTCATTGAGACACCCTGTCTCCGAGAAAATGAGGTGGAAAGAGGTCCTGTTCTGACCTCCACATGTACGAACATTGGTGTGTGTACACATGCGTGTGCACCCACACACTCATTTGCATGCCCTATGCAGATGTATACACTACACACACCCACATTTTCATAAAGGATTGGTGGTGTGGGGGCAAGAGAGAAAATGTATCTCCTCTCAGTACCAGGAATTAAAACCTGAAATCAAAGCGTTGACAGACCCTGACTTCTCTGAAGCCTCTAGGACAGAATCCTACCTAGGGTAATTCAGCTTCTAATAGTTCTTGGTGGTCCTTTGATTTTGACACATGCCATTTCTGCCTCTGTCTTCACATGCCTGTCTTCCTGTAGTGCAGTTGGTCTCAACCTTCCTAATGCTGCAACCCTTTAATACAGTTCTTCATGTTGTGGTGACCTCAACCAGAAAAGTATTTTCATTGCTACATCATAACTTTAATTTTGCTACTAGTATTATGAGTCATCATGTAAATATCTGATATCCAGGATATCTGATATGCATGCAACTCCTGTGAAAGATTCAGTCAACTTCCAAAGTCACCGCAACACGCAGGTGGAGAACCACTCCTGTGTGTCTCTACAAGCTCAAATTCCCTTAATTTTAAAATTGTCAATGAATTAAGGCTTATCCTAATCTAGTAGGAGCTCATATTAAGTTGGTTATAACATAGACTTTATAAATAAATCCACATTCACAGGAACCACAACTTTCATAGTTAGCTTCCATGGACACCAGAGCAGCAAGGGAACCCTAGTTGAGGGATTACTTCCACCTGATTGCCGTGTTAGAGGCATTTTCTTAATTATTAATTGATGTAGAAGGGTCTATCCTAGTGTGGGTTGAGTCACCCTAGGCAGGTGGCCCTGGGTTATATAAGAAAGGTAGTTGATGAAGTGTAAATGTAAGATGAAATAAGCCATTTCTTCCCCAAGTGTTGCAGAGTATGTGTAGACCGTATGAGGATGTGTTGCTGTGATTGGTGTGATAAAAAGGTGAACAGCCAATAGGTAGGCAGGAGAGAAGGGTGGGACTTCTGGGCAGAGAGAGGAGGCAGAATAATCCAGGCACTCAGGAGATGCCATTGAGGAGTGGAAAGAGGAAAACACACAGAATGGGAGAGAGGTAAAAGCCTCGTGGTAGAACATGGATTAATAAAAAAGGATAATTTAAGATCTAAGAGCTAGTTAGAAGCACGCCTAAGCTATAGGCTGAGCTTTCATAATTAATAAGAAATCTCTGTCATTATTTGGGAGCTGGCTGGCAGAACAGAAAAAAAAAAGTGTTACAAGTTGCTTTAGGTTAGTGTTTTATCACATCAACAAAAAGCACACTGGGAGGCTTAGGACCTGAATTTCTCTTTCTTGGAGTCCATAACTGCCCTCACAACAGAGACCATCTTTAACATCAGTATTTTGTTGTTGTTGTTCATTTATAAATTAATTCTTTATTGATTCTTTGGAAATTTCACATCATACACTCCAATACTGCTCACCTCCCAGTCCCTTCATATCCACCTCCTCACCCTTGCCTCACTCCTCATATACCCCCCAAACAAAACAAAATGAACAACAACCAAAAAAACCCCACCTCATTCCTCTGTCTTTCCCACTGCTCCAACATCATGTCATTTGTCCTAGTGGTATTGAGAGCTGCAGTGTGCCACACAGTACACCCTTTTGTCCAATCAGCCCCTGGCCAGTGTTCGTTGCAATGAGTCATTGGTCTGTTTCAAGGCCTCTGGCACATCATCATCACTGGACACTCACTGAAACTCCCTGCGGATATTCTGCTGTTGCCCTACGTCATGGATATCCTGAGCTATCATTTCACAGGACCAGTCGCTTCATGCACTCCAGCAAGTCATAGATGGGGTAGATGTTAGGGTGGGCCAACCCAAGGCCCAGGATGTGTGCCTGGATGGTAGCTGAGCTGGTCAGTCTGGGCCACTGGGACCACCCCCCTCAGGTGAGGAGCTGAGCCAGCTCTCCTATGCCTATGCCATCCCAGACAGCTGTTCCATGCCTGTGGTGAGAGGTTGGGACAGCTCTCCTGATGTAGTGTCCAGCAAGGGGCAGTGCCAGCTATCCCAGGGCCAGTGAAGGGCGGGGCCTGCTCAGCGCAACTTTCAGATTTCAACATCCATGGTTCCTAGGGTAACGCAGGTCATGAACATCAACACAGACCCCAGCTACTGCAGGACCACAGACCAGACATGGCCCTCAACAGCAGCTTGGGCCTAGATGACACCATGGCCCTAATGGCAGCATGGTCTTAGATGGCTGACCAGACTCTGGACACCTGCAGAGCCCTTGGTAGTAACAGAAGCCACATACATCAACACAGACCCTGGCTGTGGTAGGGTCATAGACCCAGACATAGCCCTCAGCTTCAGCCTTGACCTGGACATCACCCTGGCCCCACGTGGCAGCATAGGCCACTCAGATCAATGTGGCCCCAGTGGCAGCATGGCCCTCAGACATCAACATGACCACAGGTATCAGTCCAGATCACAGGCATCCTTGTGGCCTTTAGTGGCAACATGGGGCATGGATGTCAACACAGACCCCAGCTGCAGTAGGAACACAGACCCAGACATGGCGCTTGGCATTAGTTCAGGCCAGGATGATGTCATTCTGGCCCCAGGTATCAAACGGGCCTCCCACATCAGCCTGTTCCTCACTCTCTTTGCTTCCTCAGTTCCATTTCTTTCCATAGCACATGAACTGTCCTCTTCCTTGCAATTTCTTCACCATGTATCTGCTCATCATAATGGTACCTACCCATCTAGTGCAGTAAGGCACCAGGAAGGCCTATGGATGTCATCAGCCAGCCCAGACAGTGAGAACTCAGGCTGACCTCTGGGTATCTTTCACCTGCTTGGGCCAAGTGGCACCAAGTGGGCCTGTGGATGTATGTCTTCAGCCAGCTCAGACTGTGAGCCATCAGTACCACATTTAAGTAATTATTTCTTAATGTTTTGAGGGTGAAACATGCATAGGTTATTTTATATTTGGAGTTTATGCACACAAACAAATTCATGGATAGTGAAGTGGGGGGTTTCTAATAGTTGCATCATTACTTTTGATTCCAAGCCTCCAGCATGATATCATGTGGGTAATGGATCTCAGAGAGACTGAGAGCAAAGATCAGTGCTGGATAAAGAACACACCAAGTTTAGATGGCCTTCTATGTTTTTAATTTGCCCAACATGTAGACATAGACATACATACTTAGAAAGTGCACTGGGCTGTTCTCCATCACCCAGTGTGGAGCAGTGGGTGAGTGGGTAGCAATATTTGTCCAGCCTCAAAGCAACAGTTGGCTTTTCATGTGAGTTGTATGCCATTGCTTAGCAAATGGGCATACTCTTGGGCTTACTTAACGAAGCATGTGACATCACAGATTTAAGGGAACACTAACTCATCCACTGGTTGAGGGGCAATGGCAGAAGTGTCCACACATCGCTTTCCTTTTAGGTGCAGCAGTGTGATGTGTGAGAGCAATGATCTTACAGATTGAAATCAATCTTTATTCCTTTAAAAACCTAAACAAAATACTGTCTATTCTTTCTTTAGCATTCTAGTTAACTTATTTTACTAGTGTTTTATACAGAAATTTTAAAGGGGGTTGCTGTTTTGCTCTGGTTTCAGTATTATTATTTTTCTATTTTAGGACTGAGTCTCTTTTCCCCTAGGTTTTGAGACATTGTACAGAAGATGTTTACGAGGAGCTTGACATCCTTTGGGAAAATACCACGAAACAGAGCTTCAGGGTCATAGGTGAGAGGATATTTAGTTCTGGAGTCCCTTAGAAGGACTGAACCACTTTTCACTGTGCCAGAAATAGATATGAGTTCTAGTTCTGTGCTTGGCAAAACTTGGAGTAGCTGCTGCTCTCGACCTGATCTCCCAGTCTCTCTCTCTCTCCCTCTCCCTCTCCCTCTCCCCTTCCCTCCCTTCCTCCCTGCCTCCCTCTCTCCCTTCCCACCCCTCTCTCTGAGTGTGTGAGTGTGTGAGTGTGTGTGTGTGTGTGTGTGTGTGTGTGTGTGTGTGTGTGAGTGAGTGTGTTTGCTGAAGCCAGAAGATGCATCATACCTCTTGGAGCTGGAGCTGGAGTTACAGGCATTTGTGAATCCTCTGACGTAGGCTTTGGGATCTGGACTCTGTTCCTCATGTAAAAATTATATGCACCCTTAACTTCTGAGTCATCTGTCCAGCCCCTAATTTCTTGAAAATATATCTTACAGGGAAATACTTTAATTTCCATGAAGTCCAGTTTATTGTTTCATTGATTTTTTTTCTGTATCTGAAATCACCCTCATAATAAAGGTCACCTAGATTTTCTTCTTTGTCAACTTTTAGTTTTAGTTTGAAGTTGTATATTTGAGTCTAAAGCATATTTTGATCAAATGTTTGTTGTGGATCTAAGGTCTGTATCTTAGATTCACGTATCTTTCTGGGCCTATCCAGTAGTTCCAGAACAATCTGATGAGAAGAATGTGCTGCCTTTGTTTCTTTGTGATGGAACTAACCTACGCTAGCTAACTAAGGCTGTATTCATGTGGACTGAGTCCTGGTCTCTTTATTCTGTTCCTTTGGCATATTTCTTTATATTTGCACCCATAGCACTTTTGTCTTGTTTACTGTGGCTTTATAAGAAGATACATAGTAATTTTGTTCTTTTTTAATCAATAACCACAAAATATCCTGCTGGGATTTTTCACTTATATCCCTGTAAATCTATAGAGTGAGCCATTCTATCCATGAACATAGATTGCCCTTCCACTGATTTACTCAAACTAGTTGAAAACATGTGTATTGGTGAAATTATTAAGGCCACTCCACGTAGTTAAAAGGGAGGTTTATTTTGTGGGCTAACTTACAAATGAAGGGGTAGGTTGCAGGGTCTGGCAAAGGTATAGCGCAGTCTGGCGGGGTTCTCTGGAGAACTCTGCTTGGTCTACCTCCAGCGTCCAGAGTCTGGGAACCAAGAGAGTGACCTCTTCCTGATCCTTGGTCTTCCGCTTCCTCCTCCGCCCTGCCTTGTGGGCGTGACCATTACCGAAGCCTCAATGGGGGTTGGAACTTCCAGGCCAATGCTGGGATGGCTATCCACTACACACGTGCCTTAAAAACACCTGCACATAGATTATAGCTGCTTTAGCTGTAATTGTCTGAACATGATAGCAACCAATATATTTTTATATAGCAGATAAATCATAAACTACAGTATATACAGAAAACAGAATGGTGCTTGGCATTGAAATGATTTGAGCTATTAATCCATGGAAAAATATAAAGGAAACTTAAATTTTCCTTAAATCTACATTGTTAGTGGATGAAGTCAACCTGAAAGTGTATACACTTTGAGTTCAACTATATGACATTTTGGGAAAAACGAAATTTCAGGAAATATTAAAGAGTTAGAGATGAGAGAGATGAATAGACACCCACAGAAGAAATTTAGGAGCACAAAGCCAATATGCACAATACATACTAGAAAGAGGGCCTTATAACATGTGAGTACACATAACATCAAGAGTGAGTCCTAGTGTAAATTGTGTATAATGACGATATGTGGTTGTGGTATTACTAATGGTAAAACATACCATTCTGATGAAAATATAGATAACGAGGCAAACTGCACACATATGGGGATGAAAGTTGTAAGAAATGTCTACTTCCTCTTTCCTATTGCAACTTTGCTGTGAATGCAGAACTACTAGAAAAATAAACTATTCAAAACACTGTGGGTAAAATCGTTTAAGTTCTAAAGCATATGTAAAAACATTGAGAGCAAAATTCTTTTTCACATTCAATGACATGACAGCCTTTCTCTCTTTTCTTTCTCTACTTTTCCCTGTGACTGTTTTTCTAATCATTTTTCTTTCCTTTCTTATTTTGTGTTGTTATTTTTGTAATTTTGCCACCTTTTCAATTGCATTTGCTGCGGTATTTTACCAGACTTTTTTTTTTATCATTCTGTAGTTTTTGATTTGGGTATAAGATATTTTTGAATTTGGGATTGGAGTGTAGTCTAAGTTTCAGGGTCCTATGAAGGCGTTAAGCCTTTATGTTTATGCTGTAGAACACTTTAGTTTTTACTATGTCTTTTTAAAAATTCACGATTTATTGTTGTTTTTAGCTAGCACATAAAATACTACATTTCATTATTATATTATCATAAACATATTTCTGTAGATGTAGCTACATCTCTCATTGTACCACCTCCTGCCTTCCAAACCGTCTACATCCCTCTCGCTAATCCTCATTCTCCTTCTTCTTGTCATATGTATACACACCCCTGTAATAAATCTAGACTCTGCATGTGAGAGAAAACATGATACTTTGTCTTTCTTTCCCTACTCATTTTCTCCTCTTTCTCTTCTCTTTAGACTCCTTTGAATAGTCACTTGCTCTATTAGAAATCTGCCCATCTATGGACTACCTTTCTCCAGTCATTTTGTGCTTCATGTTTGGAGCAGTACAGATGTGACAATATACTTTGGATTTTGGAAGCAAGCTGAGTGGGTAGACTTAGTCAGCCCTGGTCTGGAGCTCAGCAAATTGATTTTTATTTTAAAATAATAACAAGGCTCCTTGAGGCTACTCAGTGTCTGTAGAACTGTTACTAAAGCCTTGAGCTCCCAGCTTCAGAATAATGCTTTCTACAGCCCCACTGTGTGCTGAACTTTGATCTGTTCCCTGTGTGTGAGCCCTTTCTTCCTCAACAACCCTCACTTCAAGCATTCACATTTCCTCAGATAGAAATATCCTCTTACTATACTTATATGCACTATTGTCTTGGCTGCATAGCCACAGAAGAACTCAGAAAGAATGTGTTTGTTAGAAGTGGAACCTAGTGAATTATCAAGAGGCCAGCCTATTAAAATCCTGTGTGTGTCAACTTAAATAGAAAAGAGATGTAGGAATGGTGTTCTACATTAAGAAATCCCTTCCTAATTCAGTAAGCAGATGCTTGACTAAGTACCCACAACACACAGAAAAGTCAAGTGAGCATTTCAGTTTGGAAAGCATCTTGGAAGCAATAAAAATGGCACTCAATGAAGCTTGCTCTCTAATAAGTAGTAGAATCTAAAAACCATCTTTGACATAATAAGTACAGCGCACAGTGGAATTTATACATAATTCCCTCCTTTCATTTCTCTTTGAAGAAAATGAGTGTTTTAAAATGCTTTTAATAGAGATTAATGTACTCATCAGCCTTATTATGGGGTTGGCATTTTCATTAAAAAGGAACACGTACCCCCATGCAAAACACACACACACAGGCACACAATAGTGCATCAAACTTGATTTTTTTTCCCCTGAAGAGAAGAGAACTCATTTATCCCTTTCCATCTCTGTGATCTCTGGAGGAACCTCTTTTGACTGCAGAATTTTCCAATTGTAATAATAGTGTGATGACGTCACCTTCCTCTTAGGGTTTTGTGGGTTTAGATTAACCAGCACAGCAAGTGGAAGCTGCTGGAACATGGTAAACCCTTGGGACCTGCTCTGAGTGATAGTGACACATTAATTAAGCACCTACTCTGTAGGAGCTGCCTACATCTCATTTCCCATCATCATAGCTCTAGCTAATTAATTCATCTCCATGAAAATCTGTCCCCAGCAGTCCCCCAGCATTGCACACACACCCAGGCCGATGATTAATGATTTAAATTTTTTCTCTTTGACAAACTCTTCTGGTGACAGTAACACCTTCTCTTGTGTTGTACCTCCAGACACGTTTTCTGAAATTAACTCACATGGCCCATGCACAAGTTAAATTCCAGTGAAAATGCAAGCTGCAATAAATCAACCCACCAATGGTTTGACTTCAAGGATGATTTCATAAATCACCCAGAATGGTAGAGTCTTTGTTGTGAAGAAATTTCCATGTATTAAAGAGATCGCTTCAAAAGTGAATTTTTTCTTTTTTTATTATTAAGAAATTTTCAATTCATTTTACATATCAACCGCAGGTGCCTCTCCCCCCCACACACACACATTGACTTCCCCCTCAACCCTTCCCCCATTCCCACCTCCTCCAAGGTAAGGCCTCCCATGGGGAGTCAGCAGAGCCTGGTACATTCAGTTGAGGCAGGTCCAAGCCTCTCTCCTTGTACCAAAGCTGTGTATGGTGTCCCACGATAGGCAGTGGGCGCCAAAGAGACTGCTCATGCAGTAGGAATGGTCCTGATCCCACTGCCAGGGGGCCCCTTAAGCAGGTCAAACTAAACAACTGTCTTGACTATGCAAAGGGCTTAGTCCAGTTCCGTGGAGGCTCCACAGCTATCTAGACTACAACCCACAGTTCCAGAGAAGCTAGCTAAAAAGTGAAAAATTTATGATAGAAATCAGCCTTAAGTCGCCATTTGAAAGCCTTTCCACAAGCTGGGTGGTGGCGGCGGCCATGCCAGCGCACACGTTTAATTCCAGCACTTGGGAGGCAGAGGCAGGTGGATCTTTGTGAGTTGGAGGCCAGCCTGGGCTACAGAGTGAGTTCCAAGAAAGACTCCAAAGCTACACAGAGAAACCCTGTTTCAAAAAACAAAAACACAAAACAAAGAAACAAAAACAAACAAAAAACCCAACAACAACAACAAAAAGAGAGCCTTTCCAGTGTAATTGGCATCTCAACGTAGAGAGGGCCCAATTTGTGCTTAGGGATGTCTTTAAAAGGTATCACTCCTAGAAACTGCTATATGACTACACTGTGTTGCTGGGCATGGGGCTCACTGGGGAGTGCCAGCCTGTATCTGCATGTGCTCTGTGTCCTTTACCACTAAAGGAAGCTGTAATAACTCTTTTCCTCCTCAAATGCATTTTCCATGTCTTCTCTTGCTGCCATGCTAAGAATTTTGTGAGAAAGCTGAACAAACATTCCAGATCATTATATTTTCTCTTGCATAAACCTTTTGTTTTTAGCCAGTGCTTAGTTACCTCTTAACAGCTCGTGTGCTGATCATTTTATTTGGTTACTTGGGTCTGAGTGTGCTAAGGGTTCCCACTGATGTTTCTCATTCAGTCCTCATAGCATCTCCACGTAGAATGTACTGATTTTGTCATCATATTATAAGAGAAGGTCCAATGACTTGTACAACTGAAGTAACTTAGCAAAGCTCTTACAATAAGGGAGCCAAGACTCAGGCCAGCAATGGGATGCAGAGAGCCATGCCTTGTTTCATTTATTCTCCAAAGTCAAAACAATATACATGGAGGATATCTAATGCAATAAATATTGCCTTGATGTATGCAAGCATGTATGTGGGTCTGGGTTTTATACAAAACAATAATACAATGTGATGAAAATTATTATGTAGCACCTTCTATATACTAGTACATGTACATATGCATATATATATATAGTAAGGTATTGGATTTCAGAGCCAGGGTCTTGCTATTAGCTATCCAAATTCTGGGGTTATAAGCATGTACTGTATCATCTGGCAAGCGCACACATTTTTAATTTTGAAGAAGGGTATAGATTCAGCTACCGCTTTCTATCCCCAAATGAACATTAGAGAATTGAGTGCCAGTCTGAGATCATTGGCTGGGATAATTCTGCCTGAGTCACTGAGGGACCAGTGCCAACTCTGACTGCCTCAGAGATACTTTGCCTTTTCTAAATATGTCTACAGTTGATTGTTTTCCCACTCTAAGGAGTACCACTGCAGTTTCTAAATGATCAAAGTGAATCTGGATCTGGCTGAGAGCAATCCTTTTTCTCTGCATCTGTTTCCTCTGCTGTAAAAGGAATGCACTAGACCAGGGAGATTCATCACTCGAGTCACCTTGTTAATTGTTGTTATGTTTCTGACATATTACTCATTTGCTACTATGTTGCTCCAGTGGGCTAGATCCCCCTTCAGATTGGTGTGTTTTCTCATTAGCCATCTCAACAGCTCTTTTATGTCAATGTCTTGGCATCCTGAGAGATACTTTGTAAGTGGATAGCTGTTCTGTCTCTGGCCTTGAAGCATCACTTCTAGAGATGCAGCAGGTCAATGCTCCATCTGCCTATGACTTTAAAGTAGAAACCCCAGGGTGTGGCCTCTCAGCTACCCTTAAGACCTAAGATACATGTAGGGATTCTCTTTGCTCCTTCATGGGTCTTGGATGTAGGACTGACTCAGTTGGCTGGAACAGCATGAGACTGTGTCCCAGCATTCCAGACCCTGCAACAATTCTGTTCTGTATAGTGAGTTTTTCTCGCCTAATAAATTCTTTTGTCCTTTAATGAAACTCCACGGATTTCTCACATTACCTGGCACCCAACATGGGGCACGAACCCATGAGATAGCTGGACTTTTTTTTTAAAGGAGAGGAGAGAGGTGTCAAGTGTTTCCTCCTCCTCCTTCTTCTTCTCCTTCTTCTTCTTCTTTTAATTTTATTCTAGTGTGATCAGACACCAGACAGCCTGGGAATTGAACCCAGGTCCTCTGGAACATCAATCAGTCAGTGCTCTTAACTACTTGAGCCTTCCTCTGATTTTGTGTTTTCCTGGTCAATATACTGCCTGGGGTCACTACACTATGACTTTGTTTACTTAATTTGTTTGTATGGCATGTAAACCTAGACTTAATTTCCCTACTTTTAAATGTGAATTGTTCTTTTTTTAAGACATTCATACTTGATTACTATATTTACATCATCTCTACCCATTTGTCTTTCCCTTCAAACTTCTCCCATAACCCCCTACATTCTCTCAAATTCGTGACCTCTTCTTCTATGATGATCACATTCATGTATATACAATTATGTCTATACACAGGTACATGTATATATAAAAGTCTGCTAAGTCCAGTTAGTGTTGCTTATGTGTACATGTGTTTAGGGCTAACTACTGGGATTCAATAACCTATTAGGGAGTTTTCCTGAAGAAACCAATTCTCCCTCTTTCAGCATCCGCTCTTCATCTGTATGTCTTTATCTATGGGTGAGGCATGTGAAATCTCCTTTCCTTTTTCCATGCTGACCTGCCAACTAGTGTTGTCATACAGGTATTGCCTAGGCAGCCATATTGTTGACATTTCATGTGTGCAGCATGCATATCATGTCCAGAAGAGCAGGAGTCCTGGTCCTTTACCTTTTTCCATGACTTTTCAGTATCTGTTGTTATCTGAGACTTTGGTAGAGGGTTTACATTATAGAATCAATTGGGGCTGGGCATCCCATGATGATTTGGTCAGAAATTATCAACATTTTGAGCTGTTGTGGATCTCTGAACTAGCTTCCTTCTGCTTCACAATGAAGCTCCTTTCATGGAGGGTGAGAGCTATATGTATACAGCTGGGTCATACTCCTCTGCTATTCTAGATGGTCCTAGCAGTTGGTCTGGAGAATTTATCCTGCTAACTGTCATTCCTGTGAAACTCCAGGTCCTTCTCTCTCTCTCTCTCTCTCTCTCTCTCTCTCTCTCTCTCTCTCTCGTTTTTCAAGACACAGTTTCTCTGTATAGCTTTCCTGGAACTCACTTTGTAGCCCAAGTTGGCCTGGAACTCACAGAGATCTGCTTGCCTCTGCTTCCTGAGTGCTGGGATTAAAGGCATGTACCACCACTGCTGGGCCCTTCTACTTTTTTAATGATTGAATGAAAAGCTTGGGACATAGACCATTATTAGAGCATTTGCTAGCATGCACAGGTCCTAAGTTCAACACTCCAAACTAGGAGAAAAAAATCAAGAGAACATTATTTCAGAACACATGAAGATTGTACAAAATTTACACTTCAGTCTCTCTTGAATACTTATTGGAACACAACGATGACACTTAATCTATATATTGTCTATGGTTAATTTTATTCTACAACATTAGCATATAGAAAATGTACTAACTACTCTAACAGATTGCTTGTCTACTTAATGACTCATCTTCCTGGAAGCTTCTCTTTCTTCACAATCCACTTAGGATACCTCACTATTGATTCTATGTCCAGCTTTGATCTCTCAAGCACATCTTGCTTTCTAGCAATCCTTTTCTAAATATGTCTACAGTTGATTTTTTCCCACTCTAAGGAGTACCACTGCAGTTTCTAAATGATCAAAGTGAATCTGGATCTGACTGAGAGCAATTCTTTTTCTCTGCATCTGTTTCCTCTGCTGTAAAAGGAATGCACTGGACCAGGGAGATTCATCACTGGAGTCACCTTGTTAACTGTTGTTATGTTTCTGACATATTACTCATTTGCTACTCTGAATATTTGGGTACATCACCTCTAATATTATCCAATGAAGTTACTACACTGGGTACTAGAGCCTGAGATAAAGTGACTTATCCATAGTCAAGGCACTTTGAGTCCGACTTGGACCCATAAGAAATACCATTGCCATTTATTTAAAGGACATGTATTTCTTGTCCTATATAGACAAAACTCTACTAATGCTTTATCAGGATTTTTCCCCTCTAACAATGGCTCCAAACATCTAAGAACTAGTCCTGCTTGTACCCATAACAACATTATTTTGTGAACAAGTTCATACACTAAGCAAATTAAAATCCATACACATAAATACACGTTTATTTTACAAAATAAAGATACAGAACTTAAAAACTGACCAATTCTTCCCCTGGTCATAAGAAAGAACATAATTTGGGTTAGTTACTCTGAAGTTTGAAAAATACCAACTAGTTTTCATACTAAGAATTATCACTGTTCTGGGCCCAGATGACTAAATATTTGTTCCCATTCTTCAGAACCAAAAGCTACCAAGCTCTGCTGCTCATTTTGGCTAAGGATGAATGGTATCAGTCTTTTCTTGCAGACAAAAAAGAATTGTCACCACCCTGAATCCTTATTCAACTCTTCTGAGATTAAACAAGCTGCAGGCTGATTAAGTCCTTCAGGCTAAACAGAAAACAAGAATATTGTAGAGGGGATAAGCTACCCTTGGGAGTTACTGTGTTCAGGATTAGGGATGCAGATGGGAAGGGCTCATAGCAGCTGGTGCTGGGATGGAAGAGAAACATAACCAACCAAGTGGGAGAGAACCTTCCGAATGGATGAGTTGTTTAGAAGACAACTGTAAAGTAGTGTCACAGGGCTCAAAAGCCATAACTGGACTCACTTCCCTAGTTCCATGTGCATGTCAGATTATGGGGCCCAGAGGATCCTGTTTTCTTCCATGAAAACAAAAGTGAATTTTTCCTTCCTTTGGGAGAGGAAAGTGCTCCAATTTTATAACGCTGAAGGATGGATGAATAAAGAAAGGAGAGAAAAACACACTACTCATTATTATACTTTTGCTGCTGCCCCCAACAGAAACTGTTCATTTGTGACTGTGATGGGGTTTGCTTGTTTGTTTGCTTTGTTTATTTGAGACAAGGTATCACCATGTAGCCCTGATTGGCTTAGAATCCACTATATAGACTAGGCTGGCATTAGACTTACAGAGCTCCACATGCTGCCTCCCAAGTGTTGGGTGAGGTTTATTTCATGTAGCAGCCCACAAAGTTGGCATTTGTATTTTCATTGGTACTTAAGCACAGTGATGATGGGAGAGGTAGGAGAACCCTATTACAGATTATATCTATAATATATGTATCTATAGACAAACTCCTAGTTGTAGATTTAATTTCTTCCAGATTTTTCACCTAAGATGTTCTTTACATTTCACAATATAACTGTAGTGAACTCTGCATTCTGAAATCCTACTTTACAACCTGTGTTAAGTTTCTGCTGGTGCTATAATACAGTGAAACTTGAAGTAATACCCATTTTAGACTGGGAGATGACCAAATAGGTAAAATGTACATCATTCAAGCATAAGGACTTGAGTTCATAACCCTAGAACCCATATTTAAAACAAACAATAAAAAATCTGGGCATCATAGTGCATGCCTATCATCAGTGCTGGAGAATTGGAGACAGACAGGTGATATTAGCATGCCTAATCAAATTAGCAATCTCCAGGTTCAATGAGAGACTTTGCCTCTGTTCCAGTCACTGTTCCATTGCTATGAAGAGACACCATGACCAAGACAGCTCTTATAAAAGAGAGCATTTAATTGGGGCTGGCTTCCAGTTTCAGAAGCTTAGTCCATTATCACCATGGTGGGGAGCCTGGCAGCACACAAGCAGACTTGGCTCTGGAGAAGTAACTGTGAGTTCTGCATCCTGATCCACAGGCAGCAGGAAGGGAGAGCCACTGGGCCTGACATGGGCTTTTGAAAATTCTAAGCCCACCTCTGATGACACTTTTTCTCCAGCAAAGCCACATCTATTCCAATAAGGCCACACCTCTTAATCCTTAAAATCTCTTCAAATAGTTCCACACCCTGGTGACTAAACATTCAAATATATGAGCCTATGGGGTGGCGTTCTTATTCAAACCACCACAACCTCAGAAAGAATGATTGAAGAAGAACCTGATGTCAACTTCTGGCCTCTACGTGCAGAGCAACTACATATTATGTACACCCACACTTCACATATGTGTACACATACAAACATGTAAGTATACATATATCATACACACATAAAAATTTATAAGAACAGCACCTCACATGTGTATATACACAAAAATGTAAACATACATATCACAAAGACACATAAAATTTTAAATGAACAACACAGTTATTATTGTACAATTCTGGAAATCAGATAGATGCCCTACACTCAAAATGACTATGTAATTGCTTCATTATTTCTGGGGGTTCTAAGAAAGAGTCTGTTTTTGTTTGTTACTATAACTAATACTTGGAAATTTTCATACAGTGTATTTTGAACATATTCATCCCCCTCACACAAATACTCCCAGGACTATTTCCCTCTTCCTTACTCATACAAATTTATGTCTTCCTTTAAAAAAAATACCAAGTTCAAGTTGTGCTGTTCACATCCTTTGAGTGTGTGAACAGCCTGTAGAGAGGGATCTACCTACCAGGGCCACACCCTTAAAGAAGCCCTTCTCTGTCCGAGCAACTATCAGCTGCCAGTGGCTCCCCCGGTTAAGGGACTTTGTGCCTGCTTCTTCTTTCCATTCTGAGATTTTGTCTGCCTTGAGATCGTGCAGGTCTTGTGCATACTGCCACAGTCTCTGTGAGTTCTCTACAAGTGTCCTGCAAAACACTATTTCCATTACCTCTGCTGTTTACTATCTTTGCCCCTGCTTTACAATCTTTCTGCCCCAACCTTTACAACGATCCCACTTAGACTTAAACATTATGAAGTCACTTATTCTCTGTATCTTCACCAATTGTAGGTCTCCGTATCAATTGCCATCTACTGTAGAAAGAAGGTTTTCTGATAAGAGTTGAGAAATGCACTAATTTATGAGTATAACAATAAGTCATATTTAGGAGTCAGTTCAATACTAAGTCCGTTTATCAGAATAATAGTGAGTTCTATCCTCGGGCCTGTGACCTATCTAGCCACAGGTTTTTGGCCCCAGTAGTTATTCAGGGCATAAGATTTATCTTGTTTCATTTGGCATACCTATAGAAGTCAGGAAATTTGTAATGGGCCATGGGTGGGGAACTTTCAAAGGAAGGGAGATAGAATGTAGTGATGTAAAGGCATAAAGGGGAATAATAGACCAGGAGAAGCTAAATGATGTGGGGGAGAAGGGAGAAGGGTAAATGAGGGTAAACTGTGTGTGTGTGTGTGTGTGTGTGTGTGTGTGTGTGTGTGTGAGAGAGAGAGAGAGAGAGAGAGAGAGAGAGAGAGAGAGATCGAGAGAGAGGCAGGGGAGACAGCCTCCAAAGGATTTGGAATTTTTGTTACTTTTTTTGCTGCTGTGATAAAACATCATGGCCAAAAGTGGCCTATTAGAGTTTCTTTTGACTTATAGTTTCAGAGGGACAGGAGTCCACTGGGGAGATACGGCATCAAGTGACAGACAGAAATGGCAGCAAGAGCAGGAAACTGAGAGCTTGAAGCAGAGAGTAAAATGGAAGAAGGGCAGGACTATGACTCTGAAAGCCTGCCTCTAAGTACTTCCCCCAGCAGGGCTACCCTTCCTAACCTTCCCCAATCAGTACTACCAACTGGAAACAAGTTTTCAAATGCCTAAACCTATTGGAGAAATTTCCCAAAGTGTCACAGTATTTAATTTAGTTGGTTTTTTGTTTAGTTTACTTTTCTTTGTTCTTGTTGTTATTGTTTTACTATTTTAATAGAAAGATATCTTAGCTACTTCTCTATTGCCATGCTAATAATGTCTAACGCAATTTATAGAAGAAACAGTTTATTAGGAGCTTACATTTTTCAGAGGGTGTGTCCAGGGCTGTTATTGCAGAGAGCATTGAAGTAGGCAGACATAGTGCTGGAACAGTAACTGAGAGCCTACATTCTGATCCATGAGCTTGAGGCAAACAGAGAATGCTAACTAGGAATGGCATGGGCTTTTTTGAAACCTGCAATCCCACCTCCAGTGGCAAATCTCCCCAACAAGGGCAAACTGGCTAATCTTACACCAACAGTTCCACCAGCTGGGGGCCAAGCATTCAAATCCATGCCTATGAGGGCCTTTCTCACTTCAAACCACCACATGAGGTATAAAAACACTATCATGGAAATCTAGATAAACGTTTTATTGATCAAACACTGGGGCAGAGAAACCATCCCAGGGGTGGGGAATCAGAAGTTAATACTTAGTTACAGCTTGTCATTTCCTAACACTATGACATCTAGTAAGTTATTGGAGTTCTCTAATTCTTAGTTTCCTTGTCTGTAATATCTAATTTGTAAGTTGTCCACAGATTCAAACTGCAGTGACATGAGTGTTTATGCTATTCATATGTAAGTCGTTAGCAGCCCAGTTCTGATTCAGAGCAAGAGCCATTATATAAGCAGAGTCAGCCAGAGCCTGGAAACATTTTAATATTTAAATACTCAGCCTAGGCAGTGTCAGGCCAGCATGCACCAGCCTGCCTGCCTCTTGATAGAGCTCAAACACAAGGGAAAGGGGACAACTTCTTTTTTTTAAATTCTGGTTCAAGTGTACATTCAGTTTTTATGCAATGGTTATGTGAGGGTGAACTCTTTCAGAAAAAGACCACAGAATCACAAATACAGCATACATTATAAAAGCTAGGTTTTATTTACAATGACAAAGTAAGTCACAAGTTATAAACAGCTATCTTTGAAAATATTACAAAATCACATGAACAGGCAAAAGGGGCTTGAGCAAGTGAGTCAGCCTGCTACATGCTAACAACAACTTGCACAGAAATCATTCCTCCTTATCTCCTCTGGTGTGTCGATATTTTATTCATCCCTATATTTAGCTCCATGTTTTTTATTTAATAAGACAATTTAGAAATTTGTCTACACTCCTGTGTCTACATCCTCCTCCCAAACTACAGTTCTTCCATTCTCAAGCATCACCTCTCACGCCCTTTCCCAATCCACGTAAAACAGCTCTCCTATTTGCAAAATTGAGGTGCTATATATACTACTAAGAAATGTCACAAATAAACGTCGCATGGATTCTGTGGCTCATTAAGCGTCACATTCCTGCTTCAAATTTATTTCAGTCCTATGTTAATACAAGTTTGGCTGGTGTAGGAATTCACTTTCAATTCCAAACAGAGTTGTGAGGGGAAGAAAGTGTTCCTTGAAGGACTAGATGTAAATACTAAGAGAAGATGAGCTGGTGCAGT
Organism: Onychomys torridus; assembly: GCF_903995425.1. NCBI lineage: Eukaryota > Metazoa > Chordata > Mammalia > Rodentia > Cricetidae > Onychomys > Onychomys torridus. Next base: position 76,524,350 of record NC_050444.1, read on the forward strand.
CATCCAGACACTGCGAGGCAGACTGAAGCCAGCACAGAAGGAGAGCCATGTTCTCATGAAGCCGGCACAGAAGGAGAGCCATGTTCTCTTGAAGTGGCACAGAAGGAGAGCTGCGTTTCAAGGACGTCCAGTTGTAGCATGGTCATCATACTCGGTGTCAGATTTCACAGGTACATAATGTACAGTGACCATTTTCACCCCCATTTGCCCTTCCAAAACGCTTTCATTTTGGCACCCTCTATTTTTCCCCCATCAGTGTCCTTCCTTCTAGTCTCTCTTCTGGTTTTATCTCTGTCTCTCAGTCGTGTGTGTGTGTGTGTGTGTGTGTGTGTGTGTGTGTGTGTGTGTGTGTCTATACAGAATTCTCAGACTCACAAATAGAAGAAAACATGACACATTTGTCCTCTGTAAGTGACTTCCTTCAATTCATATGAATTAGGGGATAATCCCAAGAGCAGACACATGGGATTGCATACAAAGCTTCTGCGAAACAACAGAAAGAATCAAAGGAAGCAACAGCTTAGAGGGAGGAGAAAATCTGTGCAGATCATGCATCTGACAGGGATTAGTGTTTAGATTAGTGTTTAGACCACATAAACAACAACAAAAAGCATCAAAAGCCAAACAAGCCATTAATAATCAGGCACATGAAATGGAGATATGGTTCTCAAAAGATGAGGCACTAAAGGCTAATAAACATAGGAATAAAAAATGTCTTAATTCAAAAAAGAAAAAAAAAAAAACATCAGAGCAACCTCACTGTTAAATTTTCACATACAAAAGCAATAAAGAAAACGAAAACAAAAAGCTCAACATCCTTAGCCATCAGAAAAATGCAAATTAAAACTACATGCACATTCTACTTGATTTTAAAATATGTAATATGTGGAGCGAACATCTCCAAGTTTGAGACTTCCTGTAACAGTGTCTAGATAAAAGTGACATTTTCCAGCAAAAGAAACATAGTGGTGAGCACAGTCAAAGGAACTCTATCCCCTCTTAACTAGTACCACCCAGAATTCCTCTACGAGATACAATGGAAGATTGGCTTCTTGAAGGTGCAACGGAGTTGCCACGTTGAAGACTATACCACAATAAAACCAAAGCAGCAGTCTTTACATGATGGTGTATTCTCAGGTGAAAGTATGGGTTTGGAAATCAAGAGAAATAATCATCACGGTCCCTAGTGTCCCATGTTGAAGAGTAATGCTTCTTGCTTCTGAAGTCCAGGCTGTGCAGATAGAGAAATCCTGCTGTTTCCCAGAGAGACAACGTTTCCACCTGGGAGCAGGCGAAGTCCCATTGCTGTGTCAGCTCTGGCTGCTACCTTGTCATTTCGGGATCTCCAAACAAAGAGGACAACTGATAACCAAAGAAGGGAACACATTGGCAGCAGTCAAAGCCGGGCGGTGGTGGTGCCCACCTTTAATCCCAGCACTCAGGAGGCAGAGGCAGACGGATCTCTGTGAGTTCGAGGCCAGCCTGGTCTACAGAGTGAGATCCAGGACAGGCACCAAAGCTACACAAAAATCTTGTATCAAAAAAAAAAAAAAAAAAAAAAAAAAAGAAAAAGAAAAAGAAAAAAAGAAAAAGAAAAAGAAAAAAGAAAAAAAGAAAGAAGTGAACACATTTATTGGTAGCAGTCATATGGATACCACAAAAAGAAGGTCTTAAAGAAGCCAGCTATCAATTGGGCGCAATTTGGGGTCTGTTTCACTGTTTTTAGGGTGTTTTCTTCCTCTTGGTTACTCTGAAATTTTAGGTTGGTATTTAAAATGAAAACTTGCCTTTCTTGAGTTGTATTAGCTCCTCCGAGATCTTTTGCTAGTCAATTTCAGAAACTTCTCGACTACTATTTTTGCAGATTTTGTTAGCTTCCATGATCATCATTGTAAATGTGACTGGATTTGGAATCTAGGAGAAACAGCTATAGACGTGTCTATGAGAGCTTTCTACAGAGGTTGAACTGAGGCAGAAAGACCAGTCACAGATGTGGATGACAGTATCCCAAATGCTGGGGTCACAGAACAATTCAAAGCTTACACACACCAGCATCTTCCCTGTGTAGTGCCTCCTGGCCCACCCCCTCGTGTTCCGGATATTCTCCCTGGAGCCCTACTCCTCACCACGATTTCCCTGCCATGATGGACTCTGTCCTTTCAACTTCCTTCTGTACATTGCTTTTGTTGTGCGTTTTGTGACAGCAATGTTAAAAGAATCTGCCATGCCTTCTATTTATTTTAGGACATCGATTAAAAATGCATCAGAAGCTACTGAATGAGGACCAGAGTAAGTTTTTGCTTTGGGACATAAGCAGATTTGGGGTTGGAGACATTCAAAGAAGCTATGCACTTGCCTCTCTCCATTCTGCCCGGACACTCCACCATGAACTAAGGCCTAAATGGTCCAATAAACTTTCTTTCTTCTGTGGAGCAGGTTTTATTTTAGGCCTCACATTTAGGACATCTTGGGCAGTTCCTATCAACTTCTGTTTTCACGCGTCATTGTGATCCGGCTCTGTGTTTTCTCTCCTATACTACGCCTTTCTTGCTCATTTGAAGCTATGAATGTCGGACTCAGAGATTTTGTCAGGATGGTCTGTGCTTGCCTTTCCCTCTGTAATCATATTTTCTTGTGTTCTTATTTATCCCCAAACTACTTCTTTAGTTCCCCTGTACTAGGAATGTTTCTCTGTTTGTAGCACTGTTCACGGTGTTGCAAAGAGATGTCAGTAAATAAATTATCTCTGGAATATTCCTGAACTTCTCAGTGAATCTTGTTTTGCTTTATTTTATTATTTTATTTATTCTGTTTTATTATTTTATTTTATATTTTATTATTTTATTTTATTATTATTTTATTTTATTGGAGCTGAGGATCGAACCCCAGGCCTTGTGCTTAATATGCAAGTGCTCTACCACTGAGCTAAATCCCCAACCCCTTGTTTTATTTTTTAACACTCAGAATTTCTATGATTAGGCTAAGTTACTTCCTCTGCCATCATCACAGCTCCCTTGTCCATAAATGGAAGACAATTTGGTTATACCTTATGGGCATCTTAGGGACTAAGCAGGGTTTTAATTTTATAGGCTGAATCTGAGCTATGATCCTTAGGTTCAAAGGAAGGCTTTGTGTTAAGGCCTGTTAGCCAGCTTCACCGCCCACCCCACAACAGCCTCTGACCAGGATTTACTGAGGTAATAAGGTGTTACCCTCTCAAAAGAACCCAGAACTCTAAGTCACTTCTGGCAGAGGTTGACTTTACTTCCCAAAGTTGAAAGCACATTGCAAGGCATTCATTAAATGTTTATGAACTTTGCATTTTTCTTTCCCGGGGGTTGTAATGAGATTCAACTTTTTTGAAACTGATTTCAAAAACGGAAGTTGCATACATTCCTTGTATATTTTCAGAAGTGCAGAGTTTCACTCTCGTGTTATGGCTTGTTGGGTGCCTAAGTGACCATGGTGTTCTTTTCAAACTCAGCTAACCCATTCCCATATCAAGAACACTCTTGGAGTGATTAATGTTCACATTGCATCATCTTGACTGAGTTCAATTACAGACAAATTGTAAGTACAGGCAAGTGCTTCTCATTCCTTGAGACTCAGCTTAAAAACAGCCCTTCTGCGAGGCTTTCTCCAACCTCTTCTTCCGCCCACGAGTTAGTCACTTTCTCGTCTCAGCACTTCATAGAGCATTATCTTAAAGATCTTGCCAGTTGGCTGTGTTTCCTGTCACTGTTTGTTTGTAGTCCTAAGAGATATCCAGGCTCTCAAGTGGAAGGCTAATATATTATCCTCTTGGCAACCCCTGCATCTAGCACAGTGCCAGGCACCTCCTAGGTACTCAATAAATGTTTATTTAATCAATATGCAAAATATTTCAAGTTATTTTATTGTCACAATTATATTAGATTTAAATTGTTTAAATTGATTGATATTAATTTTAAGCTAAAACCTACTTATTGTATCAAAATTAAGAGGTAGTACATTTTAAAATGTCATTAGAGGTCTTTAATATTCTCTGCTCTTCATTTGGGATTACTTGGGTGGCTGAAATGTAGGGAAAATTTTAAAATGAAGAATTAGCTTCATGGCATCTACAAATACTAAAGCCAAGGAAGGAAATTTGAAATCATGAATCTTAAAATCCTTTCTCTTTTTCCTGTTTAATTTTCTTCAATATATTCACCATGGTGTAATGTTAGTGTTTGCAGGGACCTTTTCTGCCTTAACTGTTAAAGTATAACATCTACTTGTTGGCTTGCTATCATAACCACGGCAGTGTTCTTACCTCCCGTAATAGCTGAGGTGTAGTAATATCGCGAGAAAGACCGCTAGTTCTGTGGGTAGATGGGTAGGTGGATAGTAGATGGATGGCTAGTAGAACAGAGAGGTAGGTGAGTAGATAGATGGACAGACAGATTGTGAAGGACAGATAAATGGTGAATTGGGTGGGAAGATGTGACTTGTTAGGATTTGCATTGAACTTTCTGATTCCCAGACTGACATATTTACACTCAGGAATATTACCGCACCTTTACATAAAATGTCTTGAAGCTTCTAGCTTGAACCTCAAATTTCTCTATTTCATTGTTTCTATCAAAAACTTTCTGCTGGTTCTACCACAGTTCAAGCCCTAATATTTTCACCTGCAATGTGTTTCTATGCCTTGTATATTATATGACATCTGTCAAGATACAGGAGCAGGTGGTCCAGAGTAAGATGTAGGTACCATTTTTCTACATATGCTCCCCCATCTTAAGAAAATAAAACCAAAGAGGCAGGAGAAATGGCAGAGCAATTAAGAGTATATGCTGCTCTTACAGAGAATCTAGGTTTGTTTCCCAGCACCCATGCCTGACAGCTCACAACTGTCAATAAGTCCAGCTCCAGGAAATGCTTCCTCAGACACCTATACTCAGGTGCACATATCCACACACAGGCATGTACACACACACACACACACACACACACACACACACACACACAATAAGAAGGAGGAGGAGGAGGAGAAGGAGGAGGAGGAGGAGGAGGAGGAGGAGAAGAAGGAGAAGAAGAAGAAGAAGAAGAAGAAGAAGAAGAAGAAGAAGAAGAAGAATCATTAAAGTGGATCTATGAGTTTCTGCTCATTTACTCAAGAAATATTTGTGAATTCCTCCTGAGTGCCAAGCAAGAGTTCTAAGTATTTAATTTGATCAGTAGAGGCAAATCTTACATTTTCATTTTTTTTTTTTTTTTTTTTTGGTGAAACTAAGATATTACTGGCATTGGGGTGAGGAGGCAGGAAAGACTAGATGCAATAAATCAATGAGGTAATTTGGCTGGACAAACAATAAATGCTATGGCTCCCCACAGAGCAAAGCAGAATTGGGGATTCTGGGAAATGCAATTTTACCCAACAGGGTGTTAAGAGTAAGGAGGGATGAAGGCATAGCACTAACACCAAAGGGAAGCCCCAGAAAGTTCCTATGTGCATGTCTCATGAGCATACACATGCACTTGCACCCATTAACATAACTTATCCATAAAGGAAGCAGGCCATGTGCAAGCCTAAAGGAAGCAGTAGAATGCAAAGAAAATAACCCCTAACTTAGGACTTCTTCAACTTTTCAGCTTGCAGCTTTCCCCCAAGACATTTTTACTCAATTTCTGGTATAAAGGTCCATGAAATGAATACACAAATCGAACATTTAATGATAATAGAAACTGTAAATAAATTTACTTTAAAACAACAGTCCTTTCATATATATGCAATTTTGACATTTGTTAAAGATGAAAACAAGTTTTTATGTTAATAAGGTGGACATTCTTGTTTATTTCACACTAACAAATTAAATCTTGACAGAATATTTGATACTGTGAGACACAAAGCACATTCAACACTTTACAGAATCAATCAATATTTGGGTTTTGTAATGAATGGTCAAGGCTGGGAACATCACTTTGCAAAACACACATATAAATAAATGACAGAAACATTTTTTAGGGCTATTTCAAAAACTGATGGAAATTCTGTCCTGATCTCAAGCCAGAATTCATTTAAATAACTCAGATCAGTAACTGAAACAGCAACTTTTAAAGTCCAACATTCTAAGACAGTATGATTCAAACGTGTACAAATTTATGCTTACATGCTGAAGGCTGACTGTAGGAAAACACCTGAAGTCCTTGTTTTTTGTAATTAAACCATTGTGTGTCTGTAAGAGTAGACAGTGGCTTTGTATGGTAAGAATACTGCTGTTCCTAAGACCCATCATCTCTAGTTGAAGTCAAGGTGTTTCATTTGTTTACTGGCAATGTTTTGGTAATGGCATGTACAGTGCAAAATGTAGTATGCCCTATGTCTAGAATCAAGGCTGCCATGAAATATTAAGATGCAATATGGCTGAGTACTGCCACCCAAACCTTGGGTTCATTATAAGTTTTCAATTCACTTTCAGAGACCTTTTCACTAATGTCAAAAATTTCAAGATTCGTCCATGTACATGCATGACCTCATACAGGGTCATGACTCAGTTTAAAAAGCTCTGCTCTAACTGACCACCCATGCTTCTCCTCTAGAGAAAGATCTCTCAAAACACCCAACACAGGCATAAACAGACTACTCTTACACTAGCAGCAACAAGGAACCTGTCTGTGGTCAGCACCATCATTAGTTTTAGACAGTTCTGTTTGCCTTTAATTACCAGTTTGCCACTATCGTTTCTAACTATTGCCTGGATGGAAGTACATCAGCATAAAATTTTAAAAAACACAAGCTTGAAAAGAGTCAAGATCTGAGCTACATCCCCATGGCATCTTAGCTAAGTGGTTTTCTCCAAGATCCATTTTTTCCTAAGCCTCAATATCCTTATCTTTAAAATGGGGATACCATAGCTCACAGAAGCACTGTGATGCCTACAGTATTGGTACTTGGGGCTCATTCCATGTTTAAAAATACTAACCTGAGTACTGTATTTATCAAAATAAATAAAGCATGAGCTCTGCCTCAGAGAGACCTTCTCCTTTGAAGGTCATTGACTCCTTTTAATGTTGCTGTTAGTTAATTGACTATCTCAATATACCACACTGTTTCTATAGTTACAGAACCTTAGCTAGCCTTCTCCAGTTCAGAGCTCAGTTGGTCCAAGGAAGCATCCTTAAAAACCAAACACCTCTTAGTTTGAGCTGATAAAAAGGTGAGTGGGTATTGGGACCACCAGACTGAGATTTAGGAGTCCCACTGTCCAAGTCAAGCTCTGCATCCGGCTTCTGGTAGAATCCTGGTCAAGGCATTTTTCCCCCTTGGGCACTTAGTTTCCCTGCTTGTGAGTAATGACAGAACTAGATAGAGTGACTTTGTACACCAGGATGCCTTAATGCTCTACAAACAGGATATGGAGATAGATGGAGAGAGGGGATCTATTCTGAAGTCCCATAGAGACACACCAATCATTTGAATAATTACAGCAGCTTCAGGCAAAGTGTTCTTGGCATTTTTATAAGCATTCTTACTTTATTATTTTGAAACTTCAGTGAGATTTCTAAGCAGTAATGCAGTGGCTTTTGGTTAATACCAGGAAACATGCTTTGAGCTTCCCGCTCACTGCCGTCTGGAACTGTAATTGTCTCTTCAAAGAGAATGCTCTTAATTACAAGATCATGTAAGAAACAGTAAAATTTAATCTAGCATGTGAAATGAGTAAGATGTGTGTATGTGAGGGCTGTGAGGATGGGGGTGTGCCCACACGCAGGTCATGTGTGTTTGTCTAATATTAAGAAAATGAGTCAGACGCCATTTAAACTTTTTACTGCGATTACATGTCTAAAATGATACTAATAAGTTTAATGAAAACACAGAATTAAGGCAACCTGGCAGAATCAATTCTGAAAGCCAACACTGCCATTAGAGCATTTCAAAACCTTCCTAAGTCCTTGAATTCCTTCTCTAGAGGGGTTGTTCAGCTGTTTCTTTCCCATGGAAATAGGGTGTGGGAGGCAGGTTGTGCAAGGGTCTCTTGAGCAGACTATGGGGTAAAGGAAAGAATGTGGGTAGCTTGGGTAACTTATCTATGAGCTTATGAGAGGAAGCCATTACATTAGAAGTCCCGTTAAATGTGCATGGGAAAACAACTGTAGACAAATTTCAGTTTACAGCAATCTTCTGACCAATAACCACTCCCCCAAAAGTGGTTGGAAGGGAACACTGGTGGGAGCAATATTCTACATTGGGAAAACAGAGACAGCAGAGATGAGAATGGACACCTTTGGCTACAGAGAGTTATATTCCTAGACAGAGAGACAGAGACAGAGAGACGTCTCCCAAAGAGGAGGAAAATTGACCCATTTAACACATCACATGGCTAAGTGTGGGGAAGACACTGCAGCTGTGAAGACATCAGGAAAGGGAACTAATGATAAATTTCCAGTAGAAGGCTGAGCTCACTCTTCAACCAAGAAACCAACCTGCTGTGATTAGCTGAGGCCCATCCTCCATCCCCATCCCCAGTAGCAAGAGGAGAGGAGGCTGGCTTGGGGGAAAGCCTTTCAATCACCATTTGATCATCTTCTGAATTGAGAGGACGGAGGCTTGTGAGGCTAACTGGGAGTCGGGTGGCTGGTACCCCCATCCCCCAACATTTCCTGATCTTTGGGAAATCAACACTGTTTGGTGGCTCTTAGGTAAAAATCTGGCACCACTGGATAACAATAAGGATTTCCCCTCTTGCTCCCTTCCCCTAGCTCCTGTTTTGCTAAAGGCCTGGTTTAATAGTTCTCAAAGGACCATAACAGCCTCTGCCACGCCTCCATGTTGGCTCAGGCTGCTGGTGACAACAGGAACCCTAGGCCCTTGTAGTATCCAGGTCTCTGAAACTACCAGGGAGCAGAGTCAGAGCCAAGGACCAGGGCATGGTTCTTACAATAGGTGTGTAGCAGACTTGGATTTCAACCCACTTCATGTGTGCTGTGTAATTCAGACCTCTCTATGTTTATGAATGGCCCCAAGGCCATATGGCCACAGGGAACATTCCAGAACAAGAAAAAAAATGGGTTGAACCATCACAGAGGCCTTTTGGTTCCAGGCTTGGATAGCCAAACTCAAGGCAGGAATATTTGGATAATGCTATCTGTCTTTCAGAGTGAATCAGGAAAAGAAGCCAGAGTGAACTACTAGTGACAGTTTTTCGTTTTGGTTTTCCCATGGTTTCATCTAAAATATTTGGTTGCATATTTTCTCAACTTCAGGTTTTCTGTAAATGATCGTTTCTTTTGGCCCAGATATCCCACAGGCTCTTCAGAATGTGTCAACACGAGATTAGAATTCCATTTTGATTAAATTGAGGATGGGAGAAGCCAGCCCATTCAATCACAATTAATGTGAATTTTATTTTACATTTGATTTACAAAAGTAACTGTATGGTAAATGTGTCTTGAACAACCTTTTGCCCGGTAATACATTTCTGCAATAAATGATAAATATACAAATTGATTCACTGGTTCCCTACATCTTCCATAGCTTCTAAGGCCCTGCCTCACCTAGACTCCATCCCTCTGGCTCACCTCCTCCTCTCGGACCCACCCACCTTCCTACCCTTGATCTTCCACAATGAGCTGCGTGATGTGTGTGATGTGTCTTGGAAGCCTTGTTCTAATCCCACAGGCCTAGCAGGGGCTTCTCTGGATAGATAGCTCAAACATCACTCCCCCTGTTGGTTTTCACTTTCATCTGTGTGTTCTTCATGATTTGCCATTGTGTTTTAGAATTTTTCATTATTTTGCACCCAACTCTTGCTCTGAAATACAAGCTTCATGAGTAGGGACTTGATCTCTGTTGATCCTCTCGAAAGTGATGCTAGTATACAGAAGCCTCCCAGTGGACATCTGTTGGGTGAATTCTTTGTTTCCCATTGAGAGTTACTTTTCAGACAGCCTGATAAATGTTAGCACATATTATTTCCAAACACCTCTCCATTGTCCTTTCTCCATCTCCCCCTCATCTTCCATTGTCTTCCCAGCTGCTGGTAGAGTTTATTGCTTCATTAGCTCTGGCTTTGCAGTGTGTTGTCTGGTTTTTACTCAGAGAACATGGCACACTGTGTTGATTTCTTCTTGCCCATACCTGTCCCTCCCTAGATTTTCTGCTTTTGGAAGGTAGCCACATGTTCCTATCGATGAATTTTCCTAGTACTAAGCCAATTCTCAGACACACAGTGAGTGTCCTGCAAATATTTGTTAGATGAATAAACACGTGGATGAATGATATTCCAGGCAAAGAGAAAAGAGTTAGAGACAGGAAAAAGACTTGGGGGGGTGGCTTTCAGGGTGGTTGAGAATGGAATTCAGTGTCAGTGTATATGCATTTGAACCCAGTTTCTGCCACTTGAAAGATCTTTAATCAGGAGCAATTTACTTGTGCTAAGCTATGGTTTCCTTCCTGTAATCTAGGTAGACCCCCCTACCAAATCCCACTCATTGGACTAAGCAAAATGGAGGTACATGCTTGACACACGTCCTTTTCTTTTTCCTTCTGTACAGTGCAACACAGTGCCTTCTTCCCCGGGGATGGTAATCAATAGAAGTATGAGAGTATGGAAGCAGAATTGTTGATTTTTTTCAAGTGTCTCTGTAAAGCTCTGCACTTGGTTTTTGTTACTCTCATGTTGGTAAAAACAAGTGCACTTCCCAGCTTGTGAGAATCTCTCCAAATTATTTCAGCTCCAAGGTTCCCTTTAATCTGAACCCCATGATCACCCAAGATTTCTCTATGTCCATAAAATGAAAGCCCTACCTCACAGTTTTCCTGAGAGCATGACATGTTCACAGCTCCCTCCCCATTGGCACATTATTTTAGTTTAATAATCTGTTGTAGAGAATATGCAGAGGCCTTGGGAGGACTCAATCTTCAGTCTAAGTTTTGGAAAGCAGGGGACATGAAATGATGTTGCTTATTCCCTTTCCTCTGAGAAGATGCCTCCCCTCCCTTTGTATCGTCCTGTAGATCGTAACTGAGACCATGGCCACCTGGGCCCATTCTAATTTGAACTATTTTCTTCGTTTCTTGCTTGCATTCTTTTCCCTTTTGAAACCATTACCTATCCTACTGAGCTCATTCCTAAATCCTGCCTAACATCTTTATTTCCTGAGCCACAGAGTCCTAATAAACATTTCCTATGTCCAAGTTTGACTTTGTGAGACTCAGGAAAACTATCTAGCAATGAGAACACCTTCTCCACACCGGTCCTGATGCTCTGAGCTCTTCATTTTCACCAGATCCAGTACATAGCTCTCCTCCCCCAGCTGATTACACTACCCTTCCTCCAATAGCTTTCACTCATCTATTTGGCCGACCCCAAAGGTCAGGAAGATTCTTAATTATAATCCAGCTTTCCAAGGGCATGCTCTCATGTCAATTTACATAAGAGAGCGATGTAATGAATATATTCATACATGGTTCTAAGACGTTAATTAAATTTCTGAGTACTTCCAACTTCCTCCAAGCCACCCAAGAGAGAAGAGAAGCAAGCACATGATAACGCCCAGACCTAATGGTTTCCAAGGGCCATGGTATCCCAGGGGAGCCCTGAGAAGAGTAACGTGGTCCCAGTGGCCAAGAGATGAAGGACGTGGTTGAACTCACAGGAGAAAGGAGGTAAGCTGAGGGTGAAAAGGACCACACTCCACAGTTGTCCCTTGGAGATTCATGAAGCATGGCATCAGAGATAACAACCACCTGTGAATTATTATGTATCATGTCCTTGCTTCCCATGGGCAACTTCCGGTGGATTACAGTTATCTTAGTAATTAGAAAGGCAGGTGACATGAGGTGGCCAAACACTGATGTCGACAACAATTTTCTGGCACAACCATTCTCCAGGGCTGTGACCTTGGGTCAATCACCTTACCTCTCTCAGCTTCAGCTTCCTCACCTGAAAGATGGACATGGCTGATGACATCCATGTAACAGGGCTGTTGTGCCACTCACATGGGACCCTGGACATATACAACTAAGATTTTGGAGGCTGACATTCTACACACAGTAAAGATACTATTATGACTAATAACAGTTATTGTTCCATCATTCCTTCAGGGAATATTGATTTATCCATTTTATAGGTGGGAACACAGATGGGTGCAGAGCCTCACCACACTGTAATGCTGGAAAATACCATGGTCTTCAGATTCAGGAGGCTTGAATCCCATTCACTAGCTAATTGACTGACAAGATGTTACTCATCTTTTCAGAGTACTGCTGCTTTTCTTTAAAATCGAAGTTGAGTAAATGGCCCCAGGCAAAGTAAGTAAAACACTTGTCACCTTATCTGGTGACACCAGGACCTCAAAGAACAGTAGCTGTTATTAGTGCTCAGCAAAGTCTGCTTCACTCCTAGTCAGCTCAACATTCCTCTGTTGTTTCTGCAAGATCAGGATATGCACAGTTTCCAACCACTTTTAGTTCCTTAATCAATTGATTTTTTTACCTGGAACACTGGGAAGTGGGCTGAGAGAGCGTCTCAGTGGTTACAAGCATTTGCTGATCTTGTAGCGGGCCCAACATTGTTTCCCAGCACCCATGTCTGACAGCTTCATAATAGCCCACATCTCCAGATCCAGAGTATAGGATGCTGATGTCCTCTTCACGAGTCTGCACTCATGTGCCCTAGCTCACACACAAACACACACACACACACACACACACACACACACACACACACACACACATACACACATGCACATATTTAAATTTACAAATCTTTACAACACCAAGCAAAAGACAGAGATTGTCACACAGAGGAGTTTAGGAGGTGGACTAACATGTTGGCAAGAGTGAGAGCATTCTCTATAATATCCACAGATTGTTATTGGTACAGATGCTCAAGGTATCATCCTAGTTGATATTGGTGATATACTATGCAGGATAAAAACAGATCCCCCTGTACTGTTCAAAACTGAATACTCTTGAAAGGAGAATATTAATGTCCACAAATATTGCAAGCTTAAAGGCTTCGGCCAGCATGGAAGAGCATCTAAAGGCTGCCTCTGGTCTATCTCAGACACCAAAAAGGGAGAACATGGCTGAGGCCAAGAGAGGGTGAAGGCACCAAAGTGTTCTCTGGAATCTCATGTCATGTGAATCACTGTCAGAACTCTCCAATCTGCTCCACACTGCTGTGATGAAGGACCACCCTTAGTCAGGTGACTCTCGGCAATCTCTTCTGACAAGATAATAGTCAGAGATAATGTCATTTAAAACATTTGGAGCATCCTGAAGAAAGGGAGCTTTGAGTAAAAACATTCAGGCCCAGCTCTAAGGAGTGAGTTCATCTCTGATCCAAGTCAATTAACATTCTTCTCCCTCTCTCTCCCTCCCTCCCTACCCCCATCCCACGTGTGTGTGTGTGTGTGTGTGTGTGTGTGTGTGTGTGTGTGTGTGCACTCATGCCGTCACATATACCATTTACCTTTCCAGAGTGGTAACAAAGATGGCTGAAGTGTGGAGGAAAGCCCAGAGCCCTGAAGTGGTCCAGACGTAGATGCTCATGCAGCCAACACTCCTGGAGACTGCTTTTCTCTCCCTACCTAGCAGTCATCTCCTGCTGATTTGTACACCTAGCCTTTCCCAAGGAAGCCATTCCTAGCTTCTAGGTTCACTCAGACCATCATAGTCCCCTCTCCTCTCCTTTGATCAAAACATTCCTTCCTAGCCTTTATTGGGAATTTGAGTTTATATTCCTTTAGAGTTTATCTAACTCACTGAAAACCTGAGCATGAATGATATAAATCATCATGCTGTGGATGATTGACTGATAAATAAAACTTAAAAAAGGTTAAAAGATTATTTTGTCCCATATTAGAAGAACCCTCTAGTGTGGGACAGAGTTTTATTTAAAGCAGGTTGGTTATAAATGTAATTTCTTTCTAAAGAAGAAAAGGGGATAGTTTAGAGATAGGATGAACGGGTAGATTAACGAACCTACTTTTAAAGAGTAACAACTTGTTTAGAAATGTTTTACATTGCTATGGATTTTAGTTTATTGATTCAAGTTTAAACTTAATTTTGTTATATTGTATATATATTTTTATTCTTGTTTAAGGTATTATGTTTATTACAACTCATTTAAATTGTAATGGAACAATTAGTCTTCTATGATAGTCAAACTTATAGTCATGTTAAGTTTTCTAGGTATACATAGATATATTTCAGATAGATAGGTAATCTTCAAATACTTCAAAGACCTACAGAATATGGCATTTAATATGTTTTAAAAAATTTAGACTTTCTGGACAATGAGACATGTCTGCTCCTGGTGGCAGCCAGCGATTTACTTCAGAGAGGAGGATGGGCATCAAAGACACTCTATATGGAGTTTATCTTCTTCTTGACAAAAATAGCCATTTGGGCAAGAAACTGTTCTTGCCTGGACTGCTTGATCGACTGGACATGCAGGACCCATAGAAAGGTGACCACTGAACTTTGTTTGGCGAAATGGTCCTTCAGGTTCCTGCTTCACAGAGGAAACTACCAGACATTCTACAGGACACTGAGAGAAGTGACCGAGAGACTCTAGCCCTATGGGCTGAAAACAGATGCCCCAACTTTACAAAGGAACATTAGGTGACTGTCCAGGCTGCCAGCTGTCTCTGTCTACTCTGCAAGACTCCCGAAAGTTGCTTGCATCCTTCTATCGGTTCTCAGGTAATATTATATCCTTCTGAGATTTTTGATTTAGTTGAAGACTAGATAGTTATAATTTCCTCAGTTATAATAAAAGGTAAGTTAGATATGAAACCTTAGACTCACAAATATCTTCTTTAATATTGTAACTGTAATTCTTGCTTGATAATTATTTTGTTATATGTAATTTTACTATGTTAAAGTTAAAACCTTCCTTTGTGGGAAAAAAAAAAGGGAAAGTGCTGTGGATGATTGATTGATGAATAAAACTCTGATTGGCCAGTAGCCAGGCAGGAAGCATAGGAAGGACAAGGAGGAAAAGAATTCTGGGAGGTGGAAGGCTGAGGCAGAGAGACACTGCCAGCCACCGCCATGACAAGCAAGATGTAAGGTACCAGTAAGCCACGAGCCATGTGACAATGTATAGACTAATAGATATGGGTTAATTTAAGATAGCAAGAAGCCTGAGCCACTAGACAAAACAGTTTAAATAATATAAGAGTCTGTGTACTTATTTTATAAGTGGGCTGCGGGATTGCCTGGGCCTGGCGGGAGCTATAGAGAAACTCTCCAGCTATATTATCACTCTCAATATGTACATGCCCTTGTTAATACTATAAAATAATACTTAAATAAATGAATAAATGACCAATTATCCTCTGAGAGGGTTGATGAATGATCTTATCTTAGAGCACTTTCTCCACTTATAAAATAATAACCCTAACTCTATTCTATGTGCCTCCTGGATAAGACACAGAACAGACAAGGCACACAATCAGAATAGAGCAGTAACCACCAGAACATTCCTGTGTGGAAATCCGGGGTCTGTCAGTCTCCTGGAGTTCTAGGAGTTTGCTCTTTCTGAGCAATCTCAGTGGAACTACTCTGTGGAAATCTGTGAATATTAGAATTGTGTAAGAGTCTCCCACGTACTTCTCAAAGTCTGGCCTGAGTCTCTACCTCTGTTTGCCATACTCAAAGGTTTTGACTTGAGCCTTTCTGTGTCTCTGTCTTTCTGTTCCCCTTTATCTCTTGGCAGAGAAATCTTAAAAACAGATCCTGACATTACAAAATTCGGGAAAGATAGTTTATTCTAGAAGTTTTAAGATTATAGAAAGAGAAAGCAAATTATCTGTTCTTGGGTAACTTTTGAGGGGCATGGTCCTACAGGGGCCATATTCCACTCTACTCTGACATAAAATTCAGAAACAACTGAGGAGGCCTTCTGGCCCAGCGAGAGCATCCGAAAATGCACAATTGTGAGCCAGAAAGTAGAGCAGGGATCTTTGCACATGTACTGGATGCCATGATAAAGCTGCAGTGGGACAAGGGAAAATGGCACTAGATAAAACCACCCAAGTTTCATATTTCTTTATGAGGAGACAGGCAGTCCCAGAACCCTCTGGTGGCAGAAAGGACCAAACCAAGAGCAAACAGCAGCAACGAATGTGCAAAGACAATTTAAAAATCAGCCTCCAGTGGAGCCAGGAACTCAAGTGGCAATGGTGAACTCTGAAGACAAGAGCCTCCTCAGGTGTGGAAAATGTCATCTGGGGACAGGTTAAAGTACAGATTCTCAAGGTCACAAGTAACCAGGAATTTAGGGATGTATTCAGAAAAAGCTCTCCAGTCAGTGGCCGGATGTACACTATAGCTTGAGGGTCCTGGCTGATGGAGTTTAAGCTGGAAGGCTTTAAACACACACACACACACACACACACACACACACACACACACATACAAGCACGCACTCACGCACGCACGCACGCATGCATGTGTATGCATATATACACATATATATAGGCCTGTGTGTATTTGTATATATATATTTGTGTATATATATTTATATCTATATATGCATATATATTTATGTAGATAGATATCACAAGTTGTTATAATAGGCTCTTTGTGCATTTTATTTGTGAGAAAATAAATATGGGTTTTGAGATATCCAGGAAACCATCAATCAGAAGGAGCTTTACAAAGCACCTGTGACAAGCAGGTGATTTTGCCTAACCAAGGAGGAGGATGCCTAGTTCAGGGCAGCAGGGTAAATCATGGGCCTTTCCTAGCTACAGCCTGCCAAGCCTGCCTATGGGTCTGGAAATCAGGGCAAGGCAAGATTCCCACGTACAAAATTAGATCTTGGAAACAGGTTAGCTGTCTTGGACAGACTTAGCAGGAAGGAATGTTATCATGGTGCAGATCTACACACAGATCTATATGAAACTGAAGTGAAATCGTGCCATCTTTCAAAGAGAAAGCTACCAGCCTAGGACAGCAGAGGAATGATTGGATGTTGGTGTTCATCTTTGCACAAAGCTGAAAACTGAATTTCTGGAGAGTGTCTGAGGCTGACTTCACCCACACTAAGACACAGTACTCCACCCCTTCCATTCTGAGTGAAGGGTCTTCATGGGACACGTCCACATGTACAGGTCTTTTGGAACACTGTCCAAGAAGTCTCATCATGTCCCATAGACAAAGGCTGATTGCAGGGTTTTCTTTACTCTGGGAGATGAATGAATCAGCAGGCACCAGGTTATTCCATGACAACAGTGAGGGGGCATCAGATGCTCTGTTAATGTCCATTGCCTCCTCTAGGTCACTAACTCCTCTAGATCAGTTTATTGATTCTCTTTCCATATTGATCAGCCACTTCTGTGGACAAGAAAGAAAATGCAAAATGTATAACTAGATCCACATGAGTAGGGCCCAATATTTACCTGCACAGTGACCCTGAACAATAGTCATGATGATCTCTAAACATCAATTATTTGCAACATAGGGAAAATAATGCACTGACACAATATAATGAAATGCCAGGAGATTGAGCTGCTATCTCTAAAGTTGAATAAATGTGGCACTTTTGCCTTTGTGAAGGTGAATATGTGCACTACCCGGGACTATACATAGGAAGTGAGCTCCGCAGCCTGTGAAAGAGCAGCACGGGCATTGGGTTGGTTATGACTACTACTCTTCTCTTTCTGGCCCAATTTTTACGTCCAAGCTTTTCTTCTCTGTGGGTTTGGCTTTAGAAGAAAGTTAACAATGCTAGCTTTAAAGAGACACACAAGGACCGTGACCTGATGAAGGTATGCTCATCCCTTGTCTCCTCTGATGATCACAGTAATGAATTAACTCCCCTTTCTACACTGAAGGTAGGGAAGCGCTATGGAGTTGCTCTTTAGTTGGACCTGGCTTCATTCCTTTCTGGAAGAAGCCTTAAGATCTACCAGCCCATGTCTTAGGCAAACAGATCCACAAAGGACTTGTCCCAGGTCCCAGAGGAAGCTCCAGGTTTAGAACACATCACTCCTGAAACTCCAGCCAGGCTCCACCCTTTTAGCCATATTTTCTTTTCATACTTGATATATCATATATCAAAGGTCAAAATCACCCTCCCCTTTCCCACAGTGCCACCCCAGACCTTGAGTTGGACAAAGAACCCTCAGAGGCTGCTTTCTTGATGGAGTCTCTAACCTGGAATTTGGGGTGGAGAAGATGGTGGGAGGGAGGGCATGTCAGGGGCTTTAGTTCCTGTTTATCTATGAATCTTCTTGGAGTCCCTGAGGCTATAATATCCATTTAGAAAGATTAAAAAGGATGTGATGGGGGACAGAAAGAAAAGAGGGAGGTGGGGGAAGTAGAAGGAGAAGAAAATAGATTCTCTGGGAGTTAGAATTAAGAGCCTAAACTATCACCCTACTGAGGCTGCCCTCCTGAAGACAAGGTGCTCTTCGGGAAACCTCTAGCAGGTGAAGGTCTGGGATGAGTTTCTTCTTTTCTACATGAACCGGGTTTGTCTTTCCCACATTCTCAGGTGTGCTGGGAGGCCCTGGGAAGCCAACAGGCTTTTTCAAAAGACGCTTCCACCTCCTAATCTCTGTGCCTACAAACCAAATATTGATCTATTTAGTAAACCAACGAGTGGAGAAGAGATTATAAGCTCTGTTTATTCAGCAGTTAGGCCCCCCTGACAGCTGTTCACTGGGGGATTATGAAGTCACGGCAGTAATTACACTATAAACAGGGGTGGGGGGAGAAGAAAGCATGAAAGTGAACTGTGGGCTCGGTTACCAGGCAACACAAAATATGTAACCGGAAACCCAGCAAGCATGTAAATTTCCCTACAAGCCTCCCAGATGTCCTCACTTTGGGGCCAACGTTCAATTTCAGTTTCGATTTGTTTATTTGCCCGTCTTCAGACTGAAGAGTGGAGCTGGGAATGTTGGAAGAGAAGAGAAAAGAAACAAAGCGGGAGTGCGGAAAAGCAGAGTTGTGCGTTCCACCCAGTGTCGACGCGAGCCCGAGAAACCTGGGGCTCCTGGATAGGGTCCTTGCTACAGCAAGCTGTAGAGATCCGTGCGCGAGGAGGTGGCTTCTTCAGCAAAGACAGCTACAGAATTCAGCGCTGATGGAGAGAGGAGAACGGAGAGGGGGAGAGTGGAAATAAGGAGATAGAAATTCTTACACCAGTGAAAGAGCCCCTGGAGTCCCCACGGCCACAGCCCCACCTAGTGGTTGCCCCACACCATCTTTATAGCTTCTGGGAAGACTATTCCCCAAAGCACCAGGGAACCCTGACTTGTGCCAGCAACTTTACCAGAACACTCTATGCTGGGCTCACATCAGGTTCCCCGTTCTAGACACTTTGCCAACCCTGTTTATTTAGATTCTAGTGCTCTTGGGAAGGACTTCAGAGCCCCTGGGCATTGATAACAAAGACCAGAATGCCCTGAGTTTAACTTTCCTTGGCTCCTCAATTCCCACGTCAGCAATTGTTCTCCCAAGGCCCAATGTGGGTTTGGTTGTGTCTCCATACGCATGTGGAGCATGCACACCCACACCTACACCCATACACATACACCACACATACCCACATAGCAGACTCTTCCCGGGAGATCACTTCTATTTCTGAGTCCTGTGTTTTCAGCTAAACGTTAAAAAACTGAGAATTACTCAATCTGGACAAGCTTTATCTGAAACAAAACAGAACAACAACAAAATAAACATGACAAAACCCAAATCGGTGCTGTTTCTCAGGAATGCTGTCCACCCATTTCCAGACATGATAGATAGTTCAATGGTCTGGAACTCACCAATCAGGTAGGCTGGCTGACCAGCAAGGCCCAGGAACCCACTGTCTCCACCTTCCCTGTGCTGGGATTACAAATGTACAACCATGGCCACGTGGGGATCAAACTCCGGCCCTCATATTTTGCTGTGCAAGCACTTCATCTCCCTATCTCCTCAGAGTCTGGTATTTTTAGACCTTCAGAGAGCTTCAGAGTGTGCTTGAGACTGCGGGAGACGCCTGTGAAAGCAAATTTCACATTTCCAGGAATTCTGCAAATGTATTTACTGTTGGGAGTTTGAAATACACTTTAATGAAAGTACTCACACCAAAATATAACCAAACAACCAATCAAGTAACCCTTCTCTTAACCCACCTCAGACTCATGGCTAACAAGCATTTCACTGACCCTGGCCAAGTGCTTTCAACTTCCCTGGGGGAGTCAATCTGTCATGGGGACAGAATCCTGTATCCACAGGGCCCCTCACAGGCTTCCACACAGGAAGCTACCAGAGCAGGCATGTCCCAGTGCAATCTGAAGAACAGAGATAGAATTTTAATTCTTCTCAACTGTTTTCCATGTAGAGTAACCACACTGGTTAACTGGGAACATTTCCCTTGGGACTGATTCATATTATAGCCATGCACATTTCCACAGGACACTCTGAGAGCCAGATGTTGAATGACCAGGTTGTAACAACAAAAATATGTAATAAAGAAAGAAATCCAACTCACTGAACTGGACAGAAAGTATGTGCTGCTGTGGTCATTTCAGCCTTTGAGGTAAATGTGAACACAGCAGTTGGACAAACCAATCAGTGTCATTTTGTTTTGTTTTGTGTTTTCCAAACTGAATAGAGCTGTCAAATTTTTTCTCCTAAATTGTAATTTTAACCATATAGGGCGGCAATTTGATGTTAGAGCTCACTGAGCACCCTGGTCACTTATTCCTTTGATATTCAAAGGCCTGTCGCTTTTCCTGTCTAGGCCTCAGTTTCCCTCTCAAGTAGCTGAGAAGGTTGAGGCTTAGGAATTTGAACTACAGAGGTGTTTCGGGCAATCACACTGGGACCAGCACAGCAAGCAGAACTCTGCATGGCTCATTGGCCAGTAGACTTGCTTCCCTGTCACTGCTGCTGTTGTCCTGGGGATGGTTTGTTTGTTGTGACTGACTTTGCCTGGGATGCTCTAGAGATGCTGATGAAATTGTCCTCAGTGTTGCAGCCCTGAGCCATGTTATCTCCTAGAATCTCACCCAAGCCCAGGCTGATTTTCAGTCACTTTCCTAAAGCGGGCAGTTTCGGGTGCCCTACCCTGTCCCAAATGAAGCAGGGAGAGCTAAGAACCTTGGCATAACCTCTGCCGCTCTGCAAAGATCCTCTCTTGAGGCCATACCTAGGTCTGTCCCATGGACCATTCAAGAAATAAGTCTAGAGGCACAGGGTTTCATATGAGGTTCTGAGACCCTCTACCATATCACTGTCTGTGATCTCCTCTCTTTCCAACTCTTTTCTCAGCTCCAGCCACACTGGCCTCTGCCTCACCACATCCTTGCTTCTTCCTAAGTCAGTCTAGATGGCACTTCCTCAGATTCCTCAGGAACTACCCTGTGTGAATGGAAACCTGCCACTTATCTCTCCCAAGCCCTCTCAATTCGATTTGTCATCATCCACTGATGACAGTATACTTCTTATGTGCCGTCCCTTCTCAAAATGTCATTCTTACTAACTGCTGGATCCCCAGGACCTAGAACAGTGTCTGTTCTATCACAGACACACCTGTTTCATGAGTGAGTGGGTAGAACCCTCTATCCTTGTTTCTCATGGATTCTGTAATTGTTAACTTTCTCACTACAATTTTTTTATATCCCCAAATCAATCATTTAGCAATTGCTTGCAGATATATGGGGAATAGTGAAAAACTTGCATTGCCAAAGCATCTGTCCCCAGCTGAAGTAACACTGTCTTTTTTCTGTTTCAGCTTCAAGAAACTAATACTATTTGTGATATGTTCGATGCCATGTATTTCACATTTTTGTTCATTTTGTTAGTGATTTCACTGCTCCCAAGCAGTGTTTTATTTTCTCCTTTGCTCTATTTTTTTAGTACTGAGTACTGAACCCCAGTCCTCATACATGATATGCAAGTGATCTTCCACCGAGCTATACCATTGAATTTTTGATCCTCCTGCCTCAGTCTCCTGATTGGCTCGGGTTAGAGGCCTGCTCCCCTAGTCTCTGCTCACAAGAAATGTCTGGTATGTCTCTGTATTAGAGGCTATGATATGGCCAGAAAAGCTTTATGAAGAAATAGAATTATTGGCCATGAGTTGAATGGGAATGAATCAACCACATGTATTATGTGATAGATTCTTAAATCAAAACATGAATATAGTAAAACTTTGCAGGGTGTCCCATGACTAACAGTGCAGTTACATCCCCCAAAGTCCATAATAGGTTCAAGAATGTGTTTCATTCACCTTTCCTTCTGAGCATTACAGCTCAGCAACACAGTGCTCTACAATGCATAGGATTGTTGCTACCCATGAAAGCAAGGCCAACTGAGAGCTGCAACTCAGTGCTTCTAGCCTCAGAACAGAATAAACTTCAAAATGTAAGGCTTCTGCTGAATGCACAGTCTTTCTGCACCATCTTAAAGTATAAGCACTGAAAATCATATGTCAATGACCATTTCTGTACATTTGTTGGAAAAAAGGTTAGCAGAAACTTGTAGGTGTTCAGCCTTTTACTTCCCCAAGAATTGCCAAGCATTCAGTGGCTTAATGTCCATAGAGTCACAGTGACTCTGTAAACCAGAGCTCCTATGACAACAAAAATCCACCTAGCTAGGTTTGAATTCTGAGCATTGGCTCATCAACTATAGTCATGAGCTTGGCAAGTGACTCTAAGTCTCTGAGGCCTATGTTCCTAATCCATAAATTACAGTGATTGTATCTATCCCCATGGCTGTTCCGAAGAATACATGAAATGATTAATGTAAATGCTCGGTGCCTGACCCACAAAGGGTACACCATGGACAGCTACTCCCCTCGCATTCCTCACAGATGTATTCGCAAGCCACAGGGCAAATGCTTTGACTTTACTCAGTGTGGTTTCATGACATTGAAACCACTACAAATAGTGCCAATCCATTCTTCTATTGGCCACTGAGCCTGTGTTGAGATTGGGACTATACCTTGAGCAGTATCTTTTAGTGTAATTTTTCCTCCTTTCTAAGGAGATTATTCTTTATAATCAACTCCCAGGAATGGAGTGATATTTCCATCAGTATAAACACACATAAAGAAGGAGCGAGAGAGCCATCTCACCAGTGTGGTAGGAAGAGGTTTCTTGGCAGATATGTACCTGGGTGTGGGCCTGTCTTAGAGGTTCTCAAAGTGACTCATCCATCATCCTTTGGTTCTCTACTTTGCAGAGAATTTAGACCTTGGGAAGAGGAGGAAGTCAAGGATGCAGAAAAATGAAGTGATAACAGTCGACCAGTAGAAGTTAAGTACCTAACTTGGTCACCACTGTGTCTTGGGTCAACATTCCTCTCACCATACTATGACTAGGGTAGAAGTTCAGGGACTCTACAGGCACAAGAGTGCTGTTTCTCCATCTTCTGGAGCCCTTCATTTTGTGGAAAGGAGAGGAGAAAGACAGACATTGGTTTCCACTGAGAAACTGAACACTCTTCTGTGTACCCTTTCTTTAATGTCTGTGTCCACAGAGAGACATTACATGTAGAGAACACAAGGAAGGAATCTAAATGTGGCCCCACAGTAACATCTTCACATCTCTCATTCAAATGCTTCTCATTCAGTTGTTTCCTGTAGGAGGGACAAAGATTTCAACTTTGAAGCAGTACTTTTCTGATAAAAAGATAGTGGCTGCACACATATATATCATCATGACAGTAATTAATGGTTCCTAGAGAAAGGCAGGGCCTCGGGGAGTCATCCACTCTACTAGGACAACTTTCAAGCTGCTCTAGAACTTAGATGTCTTTTGTGGTTGGAAAGTCCCTGATGATATTGGGAAAACAGGAACAGGTTTCATAGTTCAGGTTTCATAGGAAGCTGCATTTGAGTTCAGAAAGGACAGTCCATGAACAATCCCAATCAAGAAAGAGAAGGTCCCCTCATGGACCTACTAATTATTTATCTCTTGATAGTTCTCATGGTGGGCCATTACAGCCAACAAACACCAGTGACTCAGAGTGACTGAGTGGTCAGTGAGGTAGTGACAGGTTTGCAAAAACCTTCTTCAGCTATATCATCTTGGGTTGAAGAAGAGATGGTCCATGCTTCCATCAAAAGGCTACTGTATCCACAAGGATGGACTCTGTACTTTTTCTCTGCAGAAGGTAGCCTTCTGTTTGCCCAAGATTGCTGGACTTTGTAGAAGGGAATGGGGCCGGGGAGAAAATAAATAACATACTTTGAAAAATATTCATTGTCCATAAAACATCTCAATTACCTTAAATATTTTGCAAAAAAAACCACCAAAAGTAAAAACAATGATTTCTCCTCACAAAACCCAAAGCTTTCTTTTCTTCCCATTTAGATATGATTAACAGTCTTTTATTCAGATCAGCAAATGTCATTTATGATGTGGGGGGAAAGGTGGATTTCTCCATAAAACCAGTTCATATTTGTCCACAAAATTACTTAGATATTCTAATGTTGATACTATACCATTTTCCAAGATTTAAGCAGTCTTTTGCAAAGATCCAGCAGCAACTGTTTATGTGGTGCATACTGAATACTTACTACTCAACTTAGAAAAAGACACTTACAAAGCAAGAAGCACAAATTTATTCAATTTATTTAGCTCTTATTTCAAATTAAAACAACAAAATCTATGCTAAATCCTGCCCTTAAAGAGCCTAGAAGAGAGACAGACAGATAAGGAAAAAAATCAGTATTATGTCACGGGGCATCAATATAAAGAAGTGTAAATATAGAAGGAGAAAGAATTAATTTTGGAGGGATGGAGGTGATTATGGAAGATTCCATTGAGGAAGTCTCTTCTGGGCTTATGGGTCTTGAAGAATTAGCAAGAATGTTCCAGATTAATGACATGTCATCCAACGTGGAAGGCATTGGAGTGGATGCATAGGAGGACAGAAGGTGAGAAAGGCGACTCAGTGTCAGGACAAACCCTCCAGAATGTAGCAGGGAACAGCAGAAAGCCGAGAGCTCTCTGAAGTAGCAGGACATGGACTTTACCAGGTAAGGAGCAGGCACCAGAGATAAGATCTTACAAGAAAGACAGAGTTTTTTCCCATGGCCTCATGGAGAAGCAAGGGGAGAAAGAGCAGAGGAAGGCGTGTTGGGGCATTTGACTGGAGAAAATTGCCCAAGAAGCTGAAATCCTACAGAACAGGTCATGATCTCCTAAGACAGATCTGGAAACAGCTGAGCTTGGTGACAAACTGTTGGGCCCTCTGACCCATGACTTTTCTCCCCTGACTAATACATTTGCAGTCTTACTGAGGACAGGAAACAGAAGCTGCACACAGGTTCCTCTCTGAGACTGAAGGGGAACAGTGGAAGAAAACAGCCCAGGCTGAGTCTCACTGCTGAGCAAAGTGCAAAGTGGGGCTCTGGGGCTAAAAGGACTCTAGTGTGAATGTGGTCACTCAGAAGGCAGCTTTACCGAGAAATATCAGGGAGCTGTAGACACGAGCTTCTTAGCTACAGTCTCTTGTAAAAGCTACAAGAAGTTGGATAAAGTGTGCTTGCTTGGTGGATTTTCTGAGAGAAGAAAAGATAGTAAGTGATAAGAAAATTCCAAAGTTATATTTTGGTGGGATTTTTTTTTTCTTGTTCCTATTCTGACTAATGTATTGGGTTTGGTGTCCCTTCATGATAACGTAATGCTGGGGAAAGCAGAAACCACAGAAGAGTGGAAAGACAGGTATGAGTGCCAAATACGAAAAGAGAAATGTCCCATGCAGGAAATGGAGACTTATTATTAGTATCCCCATCACTTCTATCAATCTCCTTAGATAAACAGGACAAGCATCCCATTCATGGCCCCAGGCCAGCTTGACAGGCTTAGAGAGGATAGTAACCCCACCATCCATCTCTGCTGAGTTCTGTCCTGCAAGTGCAGAAGGACGTAAGGCTGAGACGCTCTGCTACACAATGGGGTAAACAATGCTGAGGGTCATAAATCATCATTTTATGTGATGCACCATGGAATACACTAGAAGCATTGTTTAAAAGGTTTTATTAGACCAGTCTTTGAAAGAGCATGCCTCGTAATTTTAATTTCAATTATTATAACAACTCACATCAGTGGATTCTGGTTCAACAAGCCCTGCTACTCAAAACTATTTAAAACAATTGGTAATTCTTTCCCTTAGTGGCCCACAAATTATACTTGAAAGTATTGATAATTTCTGCTAATCTTTTATTTTGAACATGACAGGAATGGAGATGGACGTGGAACTGAAATATTTTATGAAGGTTCCAGTTTTGATCCAAAGGACAGATTTGTCACCACATGAAAGCACAGTGGGTAATTACCAGGTGGTTGAAATGACAATTAACCCCATCCTTAATAATTATAATTTGACAGACAATAAATCAAGATGGCAGCCATCTGTAAATAAACGCCCACAGAGCCAGCTGAATAGAGTTGCACAATAGCTTACCCTCATAAAACTAGCAAACTAGTTCTGACTAGTGAGCAAGTAAATCTCCTAAAGACCAGAAAGAAACAAATTTTTGGGTCACCATGTTCCTACGTGTGTCAGCTGGACACAATTGAGGGCCCAAGTGTTGTTTTGTTTTGTTTTTATTTGATTGTTTTCAGGGACAATTATTGCTGTTTTCCAGAAAACATTAGCTCATTTTAAAATATGGGATTATAACTTTTTGGTTCAAGTGAAACTATCCTACTAAACAGCTATACGCTGGGACCCAGCCTGCCCCTTAGCATGATTGCCTCGGCCTCGGCCCCAGACCAGATCTGCTGCCCTGATTCCTTTCAAAACTTCTGTTCATTTGTACACTGGGACGGTCATCCAGTTCTTTATATGTTTTTTAGGATTTTTTCTCAGACTTTAATAATTATAATATATTTGTCTCAACAATAACAACAGCCTATATTTTTTTATCACCTTCTATTAACTAATTTATATGCATCTTACTGGTAAATCCTCTCAATTTTTTTAAAAAATGGACTTTTTTTTTTTTGGTCCAACTACCCCAAAGAATTTAGAGGTTGACAATTTTAGCTAGTTCAAGGCTCTACCCCACCCCTTAAGACACGACATTCACCTCTTCTGGTTTCATCTACAACCTTCATTATTTAGTATTTTTAAAACTTTGACTAAAGATCTTTTCCTTGATCTGTCATATGTACACCCACACAGCTGTCATTACATCTCTGAGGATTCCCCAATCTGTCTTCAACCCAGATCTGCCTCCTAAACATCAGCTCCTCAGAGCAACACAGGGCACTAGAGTCCCCACCCAGATACTTTCATTCAGCAAGTGCCTGTTAAGTAACATGTGGGTAGGTACTTTTTAAGGCGCTGGGAAATAGAGCAGGAAATAATCAAGTCAGGCCTTTCACACTACGTCTATTGCAGGAACAGGTGAGTGGAGAAAGATGCATTCCCAAGGTCAAAGACAGAACCCAGTAGATGGCTGTATATGTAAAAGGTGAAACCATATCAGAAAAGGGAGGTCAGAGAGTCCACTTCTTATGAATAAAGTAGTTGCAAGATGCTCACTGAGCAGGTGACAAGGACATGAAAGCCCCGAGGAAGTGAGGGAGGTGACTGGATTGGTATCCACAGAAAAGTCATCCTGCGAGCTCCTCGTAAGTAGACTGACCATGTCTGAGGAATATAAAGGACTTCAGTATGGCAGAATGGTACTAGAGAAGGCTGAGGCAGAAGACTGCATCCTTAGAGGCAAAGAGCAGACCACCAGAGTAAATACCTGGGGGTTGATGTGGAGGGATTTGTCTTCAGTAAGTTTCAGGCAAAGGAATCATGATCTGAGTTCTCTTTGAGAGGCCACCTGACTGCTGTGTTGAGGAAAGGATGAAAGAGAGCAAGGTGGAAATGGACAAACAGTTCTGGAGGTCAACATAGTGATCCCACATCGACAGATGGCTGAATGATAGTGGTGCCCATGCAGGTGTTAAGGAGTGATTGGTTCCTAGCTGTGTTTTGAAGTAAATGCCCCAGGTGTCTGCTGACGAATCAAATTGGACACAAAAGGGAGGAATCACAGAAGGCTAAACCATTTGCTGAGATGGGAAGAGAGTAAGGATGTGGTCTGAAACTTAGTACTGAATATTCTTAGGTAACTTTGATACGTGTGTACAAAACAGATACTAACTGTTTCCACACAGAACACACACACACACACACACACACACACACACACACACACACACACACAGACAGAGAGAGAGAGAGAGAGAGAGAGAGAGAGAGAGAGAGAGAGAGAGAGAGAGGATATGGAGGCATATGCCTTATCTACATTATATTTTTCACTATCCACCTAGCTATTTAAGCCAGATGGAAGGAATATAAATGATGCTCCCCTCTCACCAGCCTTGAAGCATCTCCTAGTTCACTGCAACACAGGCGGCACCAGCCAGTTGTGCCTGTATGGCAACACCTTGTTTTTGGCGCCAGGAACAAATCCTTTCCTCAGTCTGGGTGATCCTTCTGATCATCTTTTAATTCTTCTTTGACAAACATCAAGTTGCTTCTTAGAGAACAACTTCAATAAGTCCCTTCTTTAAGCTTCCCATACACCCAGTGGCAGAATAATCACCTAGTTCCTCACACTCAAGTATTATTATTATTCACCCACTCTGTATCACTTCTAATCCAAACTTTTGTTGGTATTCATTGGTAAAGCAAGTGGGAGAAAGGAGAAATGGGGTGAGAGGAAGAAGAGGATGAGTTTTTGCAGGGCCTGGAGGGTCACTCTGAGGACTGTATTTTGTCTTGAAGTTGAAATGCCGAGGACCAGGTGTAGTGTCAGTCTTCAAAGACTCACTCCAGTGAGTGGGAAGTACCTGGAAGGGATCCTGAAGAAAAATGGGGACAGTAAGTGGCGATGGAGGGGTGGGTTCTCCTGGGCTGGGGTGCATAGAACTATGAATAGTATTTCTTGATTCCTGCAGTTTGTATGACACTATTTTAATCACTTCTATATTAACTCAGTTCTTTTAAGTATTTCATCAGAAAAACAGTGAATTGTTTCCTCTGTTTCACAGAATCTCTGAATTAAGGTGCAAAGGCATTGAATATGATGCAGTAGCCATGCTGCCATGGAATAGGGGAGCCTGATTTTAAAAATAGACATTGCCCCAGGACCCAACTCTTCCTTCTACCTCCTACAACATACTGAATTAATATAAGACTGTTTAGCTTCACCAGAACATTCTCCTTACCCACACCAACCCAAACTGCATGTCTACTTCAATATTATTTTTGCAAAAGTGCCCTTCCAAAATACACTGTTTGTGGACAGTACATGCTATATGACTTGTGCTTATATGGGTGCCTAGCCACCATGTGATGTTTTTCTTAGTCTTTTTTTCACCTTCAGTCAAATGAGGGGAAACATCTAGCATATGGAAGTATTTCTACACCGCAAGTCATGCTGAAGGTGAATATTATGCAATTTGCAAATGTTGTCATATGAAATATAAATATGCATTAGAAAATGCTACATGGAGACAAAAATATCCTTGAATTGATGATTCATTCAGTCAATCATTCTTTCATTTAATAACATGAATCAGTCACCCATGTTATGGTAGGGGCAGTGGGAAGCAATGGGAAGTGAGAGATGAATAAGACTCAATCCTTTCATGAAGAAACTCATAGTCCTGTCTTTTTTAAAAATTTTTTAAACAATCATGGCTCTATGAAAACACCCCAATCAATTCTCCTTAACTGCCTCAAGATAAGACAAGGCTTTGTGCTTTGATTCAGGTAGGTGTGTGGTCCCTGACTCAGTCTTTGGCAGCTGAACATGTCAATCCCATCTCTCTGTGGCTCAGTTTCTTCAACTGAGAAAAGTGGACACTGCATTAGAAGTTGGCTGTGAGATTCAGGGCCTGTTCTCATCCCCTAGAAACCAAATTGAAGCAATGACTATTTAATTGGATGCTCACTGTGGCCTTTTTCTCTCCAGTCATCAGCACAATTCCCAAGAAGCCAGTCAAGATTTGTAAGCAGTAGGGTGGGGAGAAGGCTGCATTTGTAAAGTGCTCACCTTCACACATGAGGATCTGAGTTCGATTCCTACTACTCATGTGAAAAGCCATGTGGTGTGGCGTGTGCTTGTAATCCTATTAACAGTGAGATGGGGGCAGAGACAGGCTAGTCCCTGGAGGCTGACAGGCCAGGAATACCAGCTTACTTGCAAAGTTTCCGGCCAGTGAGAGACCTTGTCTCAAACATAACGGGAAAGATACCCAACAGGAACAACTTCTGAAGTTGTCCTCTGATCTCCATGTGTACATGCACACACGTGTACCCTCCACACGTGACTGAGGACAGACACACAACTCATAATTAAACCTTCATCCTCCCCTGTTTCTAAACGTCACCCACAGTAAATGCCAATGCCTTGGAGAGCTTTGTAAAGAAACAAACAGCCTATCAAGGACAGAGTTTCCTGAGTTCTTGCAAAAACACCTGACATTGTCAACACTTAGTTCATACAGGGTGGACAGTTGTTGAACATCTGCACACCAGTGAAGGGAGCAGCTACCTAAGGACCTATGGCCATATGATGGGGCAAAATTAGATTTGTCCTCAAAAAGTTCTGATGGGTTCATGAACACCAGCTTAATCCCCTAACTAAAAGATTCAATTAACAAGGTTCCAGGCCCAACATTGGTCCTGTCATCTCTCATCATCCCAGGTACACATCGATAGGTGACACCACAGGAACACAGTAATAAAACATGATCACACTGGTTTTTCTGCCTCCACAAGGCAGGCATCTGGCCATTTCAAGGGCAACTAACAGAAGAGCTAATGAGAAGAAACCAACAGATATCAAACACATGAGATAAGTCAAGCACTTTGTCCAGCTCTTTTCTTTGAGTATCTATTGGCAAGCATTCCCAGTAACACACTGCTTCCTCAATAAAGAAACAAGAGTCAGAGAGTGTAAGATTTCTCCAAGGTCCCTATTCATCACCACTAGAAGACAAAAATTAGGTCCATATCTCTCCCTAGAATAAAGATCTGTTCATTTTACTTACTCACTTTGTGTTTTGGGATAAAATCTGATGTAAGTTGGTATAATCTACCTGACTGTTCTCTATTTCTCAGATGCTACCCCTTAACCCCGTCCCCACCCCATGACAAGTGCCTGCTCTTCTCTGTCTGCTATAGGCCCCTGGAAGCTGGTGTCTATGCTCAGTTGCTAGTCTCCCTTTCCCTCTTGGTTTGTTTGAAATTGGTCAGTGGACAGAGCCACCAATCAAGGTACAAGGGAGGACTTATGGTGTCCTTCTTGTATGCCAACCAGCATGATTGCTCTCTGTAGTAACAGATCCTACTGAGTCACTTTTCCATCCCAAAGCTCCCACCTTCAAATTCCACCATTTGCCTCTGTTGGGGCAGGTCGTCAGTGAGTTTCCTAAAGCAGACAAATTCCTTGACCAAATCTTGTTGATTCCCTTGACCTTCTTCAAGTATCTTTGGATTCTCTCCCCCTGAAATCACACAGCTAAATCCATTTGGGTATACTCCTTTGTTTTATGCTAAGCTTTATTGTGATATTGTATATTCATTTACATAGTTTAGACTCACACTTGACTTTAAGTATCTAGAAAATAACATCAACTTGCAGCATATTAAAACAAGTCAGCTGGGATCACAGGAGGCACATTTTGTTTGGATTGGATGAGCTCACTGGAGGGACAAAAATTCCCCACATGTAATTGGCAGTCACTCCTGGTGAATGAAGTTTCCAAGTCATGGGAACATGATGTTTGTCCATCAGCCTGTGCTGCAAAGATGAAATCTGAAGAATATGGAAACACACCCCCCAGACCCTGCCAAGAACTTTTCTACAATGTATGCAAAGTGGAGCTAAAGGCATTTGTAACTGTGTCCTAGATGGGAGGCTGTGGATGGGAGGGCTTGACTGGAGGTGTCAGGGCTCCACTGCCACTAACCTTTGGAAACCATGAGTGAGGAATTTGAAGATGAACTGAGAAATAGTCCAGCCTTGGTGGCTCTTTTGAAGTTCTCATAAGGCTCTTTGCCAATATTAGCTAGTTCATGAAAAATACATAAATCAAAGCAGACAAATGTGAGACATGAAGCTACACCTCAGTAGGTCTGCTAGGGGAAAGCCAGAGCTACTTCCATAAATAAAATAAGTGAGAATAAGTTTCTTCTTTCAAAGCGTGTGTCTCCTATATTAAATGAAAGTGCATCACAGAGTACCCATCCTGAAAAAGGTCAGCACAACCATTCCCTGCCTTAATCCACACATAGCCTTATCTTACATGGGTGACAGGCATGGCATGCAGAGGTTTCTCTTTGGGAACATTTGAAGAGACTACATTGTTTTGTTGGGTTTCTTTCAACTTGTAGCTCTTAGTCTTAAGATAAGCATAGTAACTGCAATATTATGATCTCATTGGAAGAGGAAATATGCTGTCTTAAAAGAATATGTGTATTCTTCCTAAGCCATGAATGATTTTTTCAGGATCCATCCCCTCCTCAGTGCTGAGATTGCAAACAGGCACCCATACACTCAGTTTATATGGTGCTGGGATCAAGCTCTACCAACTGAGCTATCTGACTCTTTTTATTTTGTAAACATCACAGCTTGAACTATAATATATCTGATTGTCAACAACCAGCAGAGATGATTCAAGTCCACTTAAATAGCACTCTAAAATTATGAAGGTCAATCATTGTGCTTAAATTCATGAAAGAAGTTAAGAAACCGAAGCAAAACAGAGTATGTCAGCTATTCATACAAGTCAGGGATCAAGGGCTGATGAAGAGAGTCTCAAAGTATACTAAGTGACCAAATATAATACAAATAAAACCACATACATGCTCACAGAAAGAGAAGTGCAACCATTGGTGACAGATGAGAATGGGTTATGGGTTGTAACCAGTATTTGACCCAATAGAAGCTTAGTGGAAAATTTGCCCACCAATACGTGATGGATAAAGAAATGTGTTATATACACATGATGGAATACTATTGGAACTAGAGAAGAAGAAAAAAATCACCTTTGCAAGAAAATGGATAGAACCTGTTTCATTGTGTTAAATAAAATAATCCAGATTCAGAAAACCAAATATTGCATATCTTTATACAATAAAAGTGAAACTATTTGGGAAGATAAAGGAGATCATCAGGAGGGAGTGTGAATATATGTGAGAGGAAAGAGTGGTAAATAGGACCAAAGTATGTTATATACATGCATAAAAATAAAATGAAACCCATTCTTACGTAGAACTAATCTATGATAAAATACAAAGAACAGAAAAGTTGGTGTTATAGTCAATGAAGTATCTGATACAAAGTTTGCAATGCTGTCTTACAGATAGTTTTGCATTTCTATAGTTGAGAAAAGAAAGAGACCTGTGTAGACATTATCCCAATGTACCTGTCTGGCCTGCAATGGGCTGTTAACAGCTGTTTGAATGAATGAGGCTGTTTGGCAGGAATGCTGATACTTCTTACTACTTTAGCCCAATAGTCCCTCAACCCCCAAGGGCCACTAAGACCAGTTCCCCAGGGTCTCTTGATTCCATCTACTCTTCTGCATCATTTTTCTCAATAGCTTAAGGCCAGGGAACCCGTCTTACCACAGAATGCTTTAGCAGTCTTCCAGTTGGTCTCTTACCCTTCACGAGCACTTGCAATCCATCCTCCATGCTGATGCCAAGTAGTTTTTAACACTGCAAATTAGACTTAGCATTAGGCTTAAACCCCTTCCTTGGCTTCCAAATTACACTTGGGATAAAATTCTAAAACAAGCCTTACCTTGTCTTAGGAGACTAAACGATCTGCTTCCCACTCAGCTACTTCTCTGGGGTCATCATATTCTACCTCTCTTTCTGCTTTTACATTTCAACTCCATTGGCTTTTTTTCCCCTAGAGCACGACTGTTTGTTTCTGAGGCTTTGCAATAGCTGTTCTCTTTGTCTAGTGCTTTTTGCTTTCAGTCTATCTTATAGCAGGACTACCTCACCATCTCATCTCTAACAGTAGGTTTGCAGGGGTGCTCTCTGTAGCACTCAGACTGGGTTAGATATCCCTAACCAATTCCCTCATTTAATGCCTTCTCTGTAGTTGGAAGATTTCTTGTGTCCTGGCCTGCTGGCAGTCGGTACAAATCTCTCCCATTTGTGCCCCCCCAAGTAAATACACAGAGACTTATTTTAATTATAACTGCATGGTCATGGCTCAATCCTTTTGCTAGCTAGCTCTTATATCATAAATTAGCCCATAACTATTAATCTATGCATCGCCACATGTTCTGTGGCTTTACCTGTGTCCCATTACATGTTGCTCCTTGAGCAGCTTGTTGGCATCTCTCCCAGTCTTCTTCCTGTCTCTCTCTTTGAATTTCCCGCCTGACTCTAAGCTGCCTTGCCATAGGCCAAAACTTTATTTATCTACCAATCAGAGCAACACATATTCACAGCATACAGAAAGACATTCCTCCATCATTTCTCTTTACTTTGTTAGTCTGAGAAAATGTGCAATTAAATAATTGCATGTTTATATGTATGTATATCTCTCCATTTAAGCTGTACACTCCAAGCAAACAGAGACCACATTGGTCCTAGTCTTGTCTATAATCCCCAACACACTCAACAAATACAACATACCTAACTGAAAACACAGACACTGTGACTCTAGAACAGTTTTTGACTTGGCAATGATATGAAAGCAATATACCTTCTGTAGACACTACTTTTAAGATTCCACATTTTTATCTTTTTCCTAGACTTGTAATAGACATTTTATTCCTTTCCAATGTTGAGCAGCTACAGCTACAATTGGCCACACAATTCTGAATATGAACAAATATTATCTATAAAAATGAATGAACTGATGAAATTTGTTGTTCTGTATTTCTAATCATCACTTAGTTTATAGGTTTGTTTATTCCTGTGTTCATCTGTCTTCCATATAGTCCCAGCTATGTAAGCCTTCTTTTACCAGCCAGGTGTCTACAACATTAGGGTCTGAGATACCCTCAGACTAGGGTTTTAACTTAGGCTGTAGATCAGTTCAAATCTTCATCCATACAAATTACAATAGACAAGCAGGATATGAAAAACCAGGGAAACTCACAGAAAGTATCTCCCCAGATTAGGCATTGGCAAGAGGTTAAGAAAGGGTGTCAGGGAAGACTTCCAAAATGAGAAGATTCCTTATGTGAGCATGTGAGCTGAAGAGTTGTTTATGAGCTGACAAGGGGTGAGGAGAGGCATTCCAGACAGATGGAACAACCTGTGCAAAAACATGAAGGGAAGAAAGAAAGCAGCACTTATAGGTCATCTGGTTTGGTATGGCTAAGGACTGGTCATGACATGAGTGATGTCTGGACCAAGGAAGGTCTTGTAGCCATGCAAGGGAGGTTAGACTTTATGCAAAGTGCAACAGGAAGTCAATCAAGGAGGCATAGCAACAAAGAACATGACCAGATATGAATTTTTAAGCAATTGCACAGACCATGGCTCAGATGAAGAAAAAAAGACACACTCCAAATTCAATTTGGTAAGTGTATTGAATTCAATTTAATACTTGACTTTGTTGGGGCATGTGTCTTGTGTGCCTTTTACCACTTGCCAAATCAAATATGCCCACAGCACTGTGTAGCAGTGACATCATCTGCCACTAACCCTTTCCTTCTCTAGAGAGGGGAGGACTGAATTCACATTTTCCTTGGTGGCTTTCATGTAGGACAGGGCTCCTCTCAAGTTAGATAGTTGGGTTCTGTTGCTGGTTTAGTAGGTTTTATTTATTTACAGAAAACTGGAAACATGGAAAACAACAGCCTGTATGCACGTGGATGGGCTTCCCTGTAGGAGACTGAGCTGGCAACAATTTTAATTAGCAACACATTTTATAAGGGCAGACTCTGAAGTGGAAACATGTCAAGGCCTCTTTAGCTATGGAGTTTGGCAGACTCTTGTGAGTGTGCTTGGGCACAGTAGTCATTTCTTGATTTCTCTCCATCTCTCGAAAGGAGATCATGGGCACAGAAAGAGCTCTCTGTGTGCAGAATTCCCCTTGGGGGTTGGAGGACTTATCAGTTTTATACACCGTTGCTGAGTGCTCAGATGGATTCTTGAAGCCAGGAAGTAAAACACTCTCCAGGTAGGCCTAACATCATTCGTCCTTGACCCAGTACCAACCCAGCTTCTTCGTTAATTCCCTTCCAGGAACCCAAACTTCTAGCTATACAACACAGTTCACTGCATCTGTCTAATGTCTGCTTTGCCCCTAGAAGATTCTCTACTTTTATTGTCACAATGTTTCCTCGCGAGCTGTGCATATTTCACATATTTGTATGCACGTAGGGAGGTGTGTGTGTGTGTGTGTGTGTGTGTGTGTGTGTGTGTGTGTGTTTATTGACAAAATACATCTAAGATGAGGAGGTATATGCACAGCATCTTGAAATCAATAGAACTACACATACTGTGCTAAGGTTCAGTTAGGAAACTGAACTGATAAAGTCAACAGGCAACCATAGTCTGTTCACTTACCCAATCGTGCCGTAACCACTGGACCTGATAAGTGCAATGGACATGAAAAATTAGGTGTCCAGTCTTGAGAAACTCTCAATTTAATGGAGAAAATTACTCAGGTATGACTTGAAAGCCAATAGCATATGTGTGGATTCTTGGGTTTCTGTTTGAGAGACAGAGACCAACCTGAAGCAGATTAATAAAGCTTCTAGAAGGGGAAGAAATGTTGTGTTGAATTCAAAGTCACATTTTGGGAACAGAGAAGCATCCCCTGCCTGTGGTGATATTGTGTTCCCCAAGATATTGTGCACCCTAATAAATTTATCTGGGGCCAGAGAACAGAACAGCCACTAGATATAGAAGCCAGAAAATGGTGGCACACATGTCTTTAATCCTAGCATTCCAGAGGCAGAGATCCATCCGGATCTCTGTGAGTACAAAGCCACACTGGAAACAGCCAGGCATAGTGACACACACCTTTAATCACAATAAATGATGGCAGGAGGCAGAAAGTATATAAGGAATGAGGAACAGGAACTAGAGCTGGTTAAGCTTTTAGGCTTTTGAGCAGCAGTTCAGCTGAGATTCATTCTCAATAAGGACTCAGAGGCTTCCAGTCTGAGGAAACAGGATCAGCTGAGGAATTGGCAAGGTGAGGTAGCTGTGGCTTATTCTGCTTCTCTGATCTTCCAGTGTTCACCCCAATACCTGGCTCCAGGTTTGTTCTTATTAATAAGAACTTTTAAGATTCCTGCTACACCCGCCATGGTTGGGAGGACTGTAGACACAGCTGTGTTCTCAGGATGAAGAATAAAAGAGGGAGAAAGAAAAGCTTGCATTCTAACTGTACTTCCTAACATGCAGCCCATGAAAACCTGTTGTTATGTATGTTCAGGTTTTAGGCTAAAGGTGCTAGGATTGTGGCCTGTTGGGTTACCTTAGTAACAAGTGCCAGAGGGCCACAAACAAAACAACAACAACAACAACAACAAAGACCTATTAGAATGGGCTGGAGTACTGTTTTTCGAATTTCTAGTTTTCAACAAGCCCTCATTATGCTCCACAATCACCTGAAAGCTAAAAGGCTTTGCAAAGATTACTTCAGAAGAAAAGAAGGAAGGAAGGCGGGGAGGAAGAGGAGAGGGAGGAAGAGGAGAGGGAGGATGGGAGAAGGCAGGAGAGCGAAGACAGCTCTTCCATCCTAGTCCATCCACACACAAAGAAAGATCCATGCCCCAGGAACCAAAGGGTTGAAAGACATTGTTGATTCACCTTGGAGATCATTTGTTGGGGGTAGCGGGGTTGGGGAGAGGGAGAGAGAGAGTTCACAGCCTTGAATCTGTTGTCTGGACATTTAACATTATCCCAGCTGCAGGCAATAAATTCAGGTCATCTTGGGAAGGGGACCATGAGCATGGAGATGGACTAGCTACTTATTCACATCGATGAGCTGGAGCCCACCCTCTCAAGCATTCAGTCACAGCACAGACCCTCTTGAACTTCCTCTTCTCCCAGAGGCTGTGTGCATACTCCTGAGATGAACAAAGCAGTCTCTAAACACACACAGTGCAGACAGAGGGATGGACAAACTGCCATGAGTAAACAGCAATGCAGGGTGACCTGAACAAGAGGTAGAGTGCCAATAAAGTTTGGAAGAGTTTTTGGCAGGTAGTGTCCTTGGTTCTGGAAAATGGAAATGTAAGTTTGCATACCAGGCTGGCTATGTCCAGCTATGTGGCCTTCAGCAAGTTTTGGGATTCGATGTTTTTAATTGTTTGTATGTGAGGTTGTGGGCCAGTGTTGCATTATGTACCCAGCCGGCCTGGAATTCATAGTCCTCCAGCCCCTCCCTCCAGAATGCTGGCATTACTGGTGTACCCTTGGCATCTTAGTATTTTCATCTGAAATAAAAATTGGAATAAGAATGTTCATTCACCTCACAGGATTATGAGGGGGACAAACACTTTATAATGACGAGAAAATAACTTGTTTTATGAAAGAAATGGAATTTTAAACAGGACTCAAGGATGGGTTCCTCAGGTGAAAAATCACATAAATAATACAAATGCAGAATGCATATTAACGGTACAAAATTTGTGAAACTGTAAGAAATGTTAAAGGAAAAAAAAAACAAAAACAAAAAAAAAAAAACAAGCCCCAAATCCTATTTCTAGCCATGGAAACTATTGAAGTTTTGATAAACTGGTCTTTTTTGTTCATGTATTGTCACATGTGCAAAATAGATGATACAAGAGTTCACTTTCAAACAACAACTGGTAGAGTG
Organism: Onychomys torridus; assembly: GCF_903995425.1. NCBI lineage: Eukaryota > Metazoa > Chordata > Mammalia > Rodentia > Cricetidae > Onychomys > Onychomys torridus. Next base: position 76,563,112 of record NC_050444.1, read on the forward strand.
CACTTTCAACAGCCAGGCGTTCGCCTCCTTTTACTTCCGGTGATGTTTACTGTTCAGGGCCTCCTTCATCATAAAGCTACTGTCTGTTTTAATGTTGAAAATCGTCGGCTCTACCTCCCTTCATATCTCAAAGACAGCACCACAAGATGAATACATGAAACATGAGTAGAATAAGCTAAGAAGAAAACAAGCCAAGAAAATCTGTTAGAAGAAAGGGAAATGCATAATTTATTGCATATTATTTTTGTGAACATGTTCCACACTGCTGTGGTAAGCTCAGAGTTCTGTAATTGAAATTGGACATTCTTTCTTGAAGAGACAACTTTCTGGAAAGGTAAGGACTCTCAGAGTTGGTTCTCGGCAGCCATTTTCATTCAATGGAATGTATGGGTCGGATACCATGAATCTAAGAGCCATCCCTCTGTAAATGCATACCACATTCTCAGCACTGAGCCACCATCCATTGAATGTCGCTTCTGATGCTCAAAGTGAAACTCAGAGACGTTAAGTCCATGGCTCAAAGCAACACAAACACTCAAGGGTGGAACATACAAGAGCCCAGTGTGTCCATTATTCATAACCTATGTTCTTCATTTGGTCTGGACTTTTCTAAAGCATGCAATGAGAATGTGACTTTTTACTATCAGGTCCTCAGTCCCACACTAATTACATTCCAAAGCTTGCTCCATTTCATCATTATCAGAACTCCTCCTTCTACACACATTCATAAATAGTACGTGGGATTTTGGAGGCCATCTAACCACAACAGAACTACTTAATCCTGGGGAGTTCCTGTAGGCTCTTCCAGCATGGTCTAGCTAGATGGAATCACTAGGTGAGTCAGATTTCTCCTACTCTGGCTTTCATTGGTCACCAGCATGTTTAAATGACCCTTCCTGCTTTCCCAGCTTTGTTTGTTATTTGGTTTTTGTTTGTTTGCCTTATTAGTTTACAGTGCTTTTGTTAAATTTCCTCCAAATATTATCAGAGGTTAGTCAAGTTATGCAATCACTCACACTATCAAGCTAGGCTGTTCAAAGTACATGCAGCACCCACTGTTGTATGGATATTATTCTTCTTAGTTACAGTTTTCAACAACCAAACAGAAGTTTTGCTCTAAACAAAGTTGCAATTACAAATTCTTTTTAAACAAACATAAAAGGGGGGGGGGATGGTCATCAGCATCTAGAAAGGCTGTATCTCTGAAATGGACTTTCAGAAATGGGGCATGGGGAGGGGCAAAGGAGAGGGGATTGTGTGTCCTGAAATGCAGAGTCATCTGGCCAGGCAGCCCAGCTTTTCCTCTGTGGCTGAGAACTTCGACTTCAGCCAGCATCTGGTTCCCATAAGGAAGGGAACTTGGCGAGTAAGAAGCCACGTAACTGCAGCATGTGAACACGCACACTAGTCAAGGAGGCCATCGGGAATGGACTGAGTCCCCTCAGCACAGCCTAGGGCAGGAAAGAAGCAGGACACCCTTCCATTCTTTTGAGCACATTCACAAAGAACTGCCCAAACAGCTAGGGAGAGGGCTCTGTGCATAAGAGCGCTTGTCACACAAATCTAAGTCTGAATCCCCAACCCACACGCCAAATACTAAATGTGGCCATACAGTAGCCCCAGTACTGTAAGGGGCTGGAAACCGGATGACTTCTGAGGCTACAGATGGGCTGCCAGCCTAGCTCCACGTTTAGTGAGTGGCCCCTCTCAAGAGAGTAAGACAGAGACAAAGAGTGGTGGAGGGCACAGGACCCACAGGCACATGTACCTGGACACACACACACACACACACACACACACACACACACTCACACTCAGAAAGAGAGAGAGCCAAAGAATGAACATATACTAATACAAAAGAAGTCCAAATTTTAATAGTATAGTACTACCAGTCACTCCAGAAACCTCAAGTCCAAAGTCTTTTACTGGTCACCAGATGTTGTTAATGATAGTTGCCCTTGTCGTTTCTAGTTTTTGGTTTATGTTTGTGATAGGGTGTCAAATAATCCAGGCTTTCCTTGGCTTTTTCATCTTCTGCCTCTGCCTCCCAGGTGCTGGGGTCACAGACATTTGCCCCCACACCTAGGTAAGCCCAGATTTGAATGACAACAGTTGATTCTCTGCAATGTGCACACAAAGATGCAACAAGATATATGTGAACAACTCATGACTCTTTCATTTTATAAAACAAGAAATCTACATGTAAATCAGAGATGGTGCTGGTTTAGAGGAGAGGCAGCTAGACTGAATTTCTCCTCAGTATTGAATTTGGAAACTTATATATGCAAAAGATCCCCAACTTACATCCTGATGCACGTAGCCTCAGCCAATACAGCTGTTATTATCATGGAGCCTTGAACAGCCTCTTTAAACTGTTTGAAAGACTATGGAGAGTGTCTTGTTGTTTGTGGGATTTCTATAACAATTACTGATAGGACACATAGAATATCCTGAGCACAGTAGGTCCTGAATAAATAGCATTTACTAAGTGCAAAGCAATGCTTGTCTCTAAGATTCCAGTTCATAAATCATGATGTGTCCAACTGTAGGGCACCACCACTCACCACCTCTGTTTACCCCCTGCCCATGCCCTTGCTTTTTCTCTTACATCACTTGGCAGTGGTTCAGCTTAAAGAATTATGAAGCATCATTCTCTGTGAAAGGAATCTGCAGTCACACCACCTACAGAGGAGGCCGCTAAAGTGGAGGAAAGGCAACACCCATTGAATCAGTGGCAGATCCTGAGCTTTCCCACTACACTGACTCACTTTTGTTTTTTGGTTTTTTTATTCTCAAGCATCTTATTGTGGTTACTATACGAGTCTGGTTGCAGCATCACAGAGCTGAAGTAAGCTCACAAAGATGCCTGCAATGCTGTCCACAGCAAAGAGGAAGACAATGCCGCTGAGTGCCCAGTGAAAGAATGCTGCTGTGTGAGAAAAGGGGACTGGGGCTCAGAGTTAGAGTACTTACCTAACGTGCTTGAAGCCTTAGATTCAACTCTACATACCACAAAGGACAAAAGGGAAGGGAGAGAGTGGGAGGGCAGGGGAGGGGAGGGGACAGGAGTGCAGGGGACAAAAGAGAGGGAAAGGCAAAGGGACCTTGTACCAGCCAGAGGTAAATGGGAGGATGTCGGGATGAAGTGCTAGTTTTGAACTATCAAAGCAAACCCAATGTTACCACAATGAACTAGATGTTAGGAAACGAAGGAAGTCAGAGTCTGAAAGAAGAGCATTTGTCAGGGCACGTGCCAGTCTAGTGGGCTTTGGTAAGAGTTCAGGAACTCCCTCCCCCCAAACTGGAGCCCTTCAGCAGCACCTCCAGAGCCTCCAGGAGGAACCAGACTCTGATAGGTTGCCCTTAAGCCAGGAACACTGGTTTTAGGTTTTGTCCTCTAAACTAAAAGATGATAAGTATGTGAGTTTTAAGCTCCTGAGTTTTCAATGATCTGCTGTAGTAACAACACAAAACCAACAAAAGACTGTAGCCCTGTATTTCAGAACACTGTTGCATTGTATTTCAGAACCACTGAGTGATGAACACAATACCCATTAACAGAGTTAGGTACCACATAGTGGAATATAACACAGACTTTAAAATTGAATTTATGTTTATTGAAGAAGGAAAATTTATTATGATTTATGTTTTAAGTACAAGAGCAGTTCAGATTATGGTTCAATTTTGGAAGAAAAGAATTATATACATACATTTATATGAATAAGTATATATTATGTATTATTTATAAAGCATATTAACAATAGTGAATTTTCTCCTCTTACATATTTCACTATAGTCTCCAACTACAGTGTAATATGTGTCAGTTTTACAATTAGAAAATAAACATTTATAAGTGCATGTTTTTGATCAGTTAATTGATAGATTGACTTATTGATTGATTGCAAAAGGTTCCTGTTTTGTACCACAGGTTGGTCTCAAATTTGTGATGCCTCTGCCTCAGCTTCTCAAGTGCTGGGATTAGGAGCCTATAACAAGAGACTCAACTAGAAGATCCTGATTTATTTTGTCAAAAGTCTGTTTTTTCATTTTCTGAAACATAAAATATAAATATATGTAAAACAGAGAAGGTGGTAGCTCACAGAAGAGCTACATATAATTTTGCCTCAATTCAGAATCTGGAAACTTATTCTTTTTTTTTTTTTTTTTTTTTTCAAGACAGGGTTTCTCTGTGTAGCATTAGAGCCTGTTCTGAAACTCACTCTGGAGACTAGGTTAGCCTCAAACTCACAGAGATCCACCTGCCTCTACCTCCTGTGTGTGGTGGTATTGTGTTCCCCAAAATATCGTGTGTTCCCAGAAATAAACATATTTGGGGTGAGAGAACAGACAGCCACTAGATACAGAGCCACAAATGGTGGCTAGAAAATGGGAAGAGTAAGCCATAGCAGAAGTTGGGCGGTTGTGGTGCATGCCTTTAATCCCAGCACTTGGGAGGCAGAGCTAGCCAGATCTCTGAGTTCAAGGCCACTTTAGAAACAGCCAGGCAAGGTGACACACGCCTTTAATCCCAGAAAGCGAGTCTTTAATCCCAGGGAGTGGGGGCAGAAAAAGAAAGATATATAAGGCGTGAAAACTAGGCACCAGAGTTAGTTAAGCATTTAGTTAGTTAAGCATGTGACTGGTTGGCTTTGGAGCAACACAGTTCAGTTGAGATTCATTCTGGATGAGGACTCAGAAGCTTGCAGTCTGAGGAAACCGGATCACCTGAGGTAGCTGTGGCTTGTTCTGTGTCTCTGATCTTCCAGCATTCACCCCAATAACTGGCCTCAGGTTTGATTTTATTAATAAGAACTTTTAAGATTCCAACTACACCCGAGTGCTGAGATTAAAGGTGTGCTACCACCATCTGGCTGGAAGCTTATTCTAAAGTTAAAGAGACAAAGTTAAGAAGTCCAACACTAAACCATCCTCACTAAAGCCATTCAAAAAAAAAAATAAATAAATAAAACAAGTTCATTCAGTATATTGCAAAGACAGCAGCAGGCAGGGTAGTATCAGAAGAACCATGTGCTCCCTATGGAATTTTGAATCCACATCTAAGGCTAGCCTTTTCAGTATCTGGAGAGTTGATAAGTGCTTTTGCCCTTAGATGGGTCACTGGGAGCACTGGGAAGCATAATTGCATGTGGTGTTCTGCAGACTTGCACAGGGTTTCCCAGTGGGGATGCCACAACAAAGACTTCTACCCAGAAGAAAATGAAATTACAGAGTCTGTTGGGGCTGGGAAGATGGCTCAGCAGGCAAGAACGCTTGCTGCCCTTTCAGAGGACTAGAGTTCTGTTCCTAATACCCATGTCAGAAGCTCACAATCACCTGTAACTACACCTCCAAGGAGTCTGACTCTCGTCTGGTATCTGTGTACACACACACACACACACACACACACACACACACACACACACAGAGAGAGAGAGAGAGAGAGAGAGAGAGAGAGGGAGAGAGAGAGGTGGGGGGAAGGGGGGCACAATAATCAAATAAAAATAAAATCAATCTAAAAACAAACGAAAAACCAAAACAAGAGAGAGCCTGTTATTAATAGCTTATAGGACTGTGAGCCTTAAGCTCTTCCTGTTTTGTTTGTTTGTTTGTTTTTTGGGGTTTTTTTTGTTGTTGTTGTTTTGTTTTGTTTTGTTTCTGCTGTTTCTCTTCTCCTCTGACTGACTCTGTAGTCATGGAATAGCCTCTCTCAGTTACCACCCCATCTCTCCTGCCATAAAGACCATAAGAGTGACCCTAGGACCCAGAATTCCAACTGGAAATAAGGAGATGTGGGGAAGGGGATGCACCCCTCGGTCCTTCTGCTCTGCTCCATAATGGAAGGACTATTCCCTGAAAACTTCATTTTTCATGTTCCTTTGCCAACTGACTGTGGGCTAGGTTCAGCCTAAAGGAAACTCAGATAAAGATTGGAGAAGGCAGGAAGCTGGAATGTGCTGTGTCTGGTTGTGTTGCAGGTAGCATTGAGCAGTGTCTGAGCCTCCATCACCCCCATCCCCACCCACATCACTGCTGTTGACACCTACAGTTCCTCTTACCCGGGAACACAACCCTCTTCCTCCAGCTCTAGGAACGCTAGAAGCTTTCTGCGAGTGCTGATATCTACCTCAACTGCTGTGCTATCTCCTGCTGGACATTTACAGCTCTTCCAAAAGCAATTATGACTAATTCCTGTGATGGAATCCTTTGCATTAACCCCTACATGTGGGGTCTGTCTTCAAGACTGAGCACTCTGAAGGAATTGGACAAAACTGGCAAGGTAAAAAAGGGAAAGCCTTCTATGTGATTAAGACAGTGTGACTATAGCCTAGAGTGGAGAAATGTCACAAGAGCCCTGGCATAGTGGCCTGGAGTCATTAGCATTATGTTGGAGAACCCCACTGGCAAACCAGACATGATCACAGAGACCCTGGGGCCAGACGAAAGGTCGTGCTGTTTACTACATGTACCTGGAGATGTGTTGTAAGTTTGGAGCCCAGAAGTCTGACCAGATTTGTTCTATGGGAAGATCAACCTGGAAATAGATGGAGACTGCACATCGAAAAGCTAAAGAAGGCTCACGGTGCTAGGACAGCGGGGGACTGAGCAAGGAGAGTGACGCAGCCAGTGTGGCTTGGCAAGAGGAGAGCGAAGCTGGTACACACATCCAAGAGCTGTTGAGTACCAGTGACTAAGCAGGGTGTCAGTCACGGTGACCAGAAGAAAAGCAAGAAGGTGGGATTGGTCGAGGCTCTTAGTTCAGGCTCAATGAAGATGCTTTCAGAGGGAAATTATCTTAAAAGATACTCTCCCACAGATGAATCCATTTGTTTGATTAAAGGCAAATACTTTGGACATTCCTGTTGACATAAAGCAACCACTTTGATTAAATTAAGGCATTACAATTATTTAAATTATTTTTTATTAATGACCAAAATATAGCAGTTTCATGGAGTAATAATTATTTATTTATACTACCTTTATTTACTTGTGTTGGGGAAGGGGTTGAGAGAGTGAACGCACTCACATGCCATATGCATATATACGGAGGTCAGAGGGCCCCTTTCTGAGTGAGCTCTCTCCTTTCACCCATGGGTTATTAGGCTTGACCACAAGTGTCTCTACTTGCTGAGCCATCTCACTGATCCCATGACATAGTCATTGTATTATTTTTTTTTGCTACTGTTGTAGGTAGAACGAAGAAATACTTTCATGGACTGAATTTTAAACACTGGAATGAGAGCATGTTGCTTTATGATGAGGAAAAGAAAGGCCCTTGGCCTGATGTTCTTCCAAAAGGAAACTTGCTTTCTATCCATTTCTGTACTCTGCACTGACACTGACGGTGAGGAAGAGCTACCACACGCACCCATCTGGCCTTTTCATCGATTGCCCTATATCACAAAATACTTGTTATGCAAATGGCTTCTAAGTGTCATTAGATGAGTAAGCATCCTAATTAAAAAATAAGCGCCAATGATTTCCCTTATGGAGAAGTGAGCAGTTGAAAAAAGGAGTGATTTATTTCCCTATAATGCTACTGGAAGCTGATCCTAAAGACTGATACTTTAGTGTTTGTATGAGATTTCTCAGAAAACACAAGCTTTGCAGTGAGTCATTGCTCTTACGCCTCTAAGATCCGAGTCCATCTTGGGAAGATCCATTTGCAAGGGACTGGCAAGAATTACTGACTGAGCAGTCTAGAGAAGGGGGATATTTGAAGCTCTTTCTACCCACTTCACAGAGTAGTAAAGTGAGCCCTAGAGATAGCTAGGTTAGTTGTCCAAAAGTTATGCCTCATAACTTGTAGGGCCCAGGATCATGGGTCATCATCCAGCATTCCTTTTCTGACCTCACAAGGGCCTTTAAGCTTTTGGGACTGTGGTCACCTTTGTCACCACCTTTCCTGAAACTAGGGCTTCTCATTTGAGACAAGGCAGGGAGCCTCCCAGATCTGTCAGTTGTTTCCTTCTGATGACAGGGAAGACTCAGAGCAGAGACGAGTCATGAAAGCACCCCATAAGGAAGACAAGTACTCCTTAGGTTTGTCAGAGATGCTCCTCCTGTCTACAGTTCATGTGCCCTGCCATGTCTCCGACAGATCTGCCAGTTCCTTCCCTGCCTCTCCAGACCCAAGTTGACCCTGGTCACCTCCCAGGGCAAGTGTGGTAGCACACTCATGACACACAGATCAAGGGAGACACTCTGGTGTCTCAGGTCTGTAACAAATGTGTGTAAAAATGTGCAGAATGCATGTGGCTTCTGAATTTATTCTGTGTAGACTCAGACAGCCCCTCTTAATACAAGCTCTTTTTGTAGGTTGTAATGACATTCTAGGGCTGCTACAAACCCAGGGACCAGTCCAGCTTTCTTTATGGGGCAACCTTTTCAGAAACACCCCCCACCATGGTACCTCCCTCTCATTTAATGGTCTCCAAGGAATGAATGGAGAGATGACTCAGCAGAGCACTTCACCCTCTCTCACAAGACTGGAATTCAGCTCCCAGGACATACATCAAAGAGCTCGCAACCACCTTTAACTCCAGCTCCAGTGGATGCAATCCCTTGTTCTGGCTTCCCACCCATCTACATGTGTGTATACACTCTCACAGATACACACATACACATAAACAACACAAATCTTCCAAAAACAGTGTGTGGTAAGAACTGAGCTTCCTCTCACAGGAAACAAATCCTTCGGTGACTCACAGAGATCTTGGGCTTATACATTTGATCTACCATATTCTTCCTCTGCTGAGGGCATTGGAAAGGGGGCCAGTGGCTGAGGTCCTGATGGGGTTATGGGATGATGGATCCCTATGGGGAACTCCTATGTTGAAATCCTAATTTCCAGTCCCTCAGAGTATATTTTAATCTAGGGTCATTAAAGAGGCAATCAAAGTTAATTCAGCCATAAAGATGGCCTCTAATCTAAAATGACTGGCATTCATCATCTTTAGGAAAGGGTAACAGTTTGAACAAGGGTCTCTCTATCTAATGAAAGCTGGCCTGAACTCATGATCCTGCCTGTGCTTCTAAGTCCTTGTATTACAAACATGAGTCACCATGTCCCCCAACATTCTTATAGGAAAAGATAAGGGTATTGGGATGTTCATGCACAGACAGAAAAGGCTATATGAAGACACTGGAACGTGGCTGTCTGCAAGCCAAGGAGATAGAAGCCTTGGAAGAAAATTAACTTTCCATCACCTTGCTTATGTGTCTTCAGGCCTCCAAATGGAGAGAATATGAATTCTGGGGTTATGTGTTTGTTTGTTTGCTTGCTTGTTTACAGGCTCTTGAGATGTAGTCCAGGCTGGCCCCTAAATCATGAGCCTCTTATCACAGCATCTTGAGTGCTGGGATTACAGGCATGCACTACCATGCCTGCTTCAGTATCTGTTATTTGAGCCACCCAGTCCATGGTAATTCACTATGGAAACCCTAACACATTGATACATTAGACAACTAGAAAAGTAACATGAGTCAGATCTTGATTCTACAAACCCTCATCTACAGGGCAGGAATAAGCTTTGTGCGCTAGGTCACTTGATATGATCAAATCTTGCCAACTTTCAATTAAAGAAGCACAAGCCAAGGTCATCAATCTCTCAAGCAATAAAAGGGAAGAATGGTCCTCAGAGCAAAGCTGATTTCTTTTTGGCAACCACAGGGCAGTCATATTTCAGGAAGCAACACACAGCCAAATAATATCTTGCCCAAGAAAATATCCATCCTAACAAACCTCCTCAGTCTGTATCTCATAGTCCTGGCAGATGCAGAAGGCCTTATTAATGTAAACCTCCCACTCATCTGGACTTCGTGATAAGAGTTATACTACACTCTGTCTTCATACAGGGAATGAATGAATCTATGAACAGCATCAATCAATCAACTGCAAGGAACATGGACTCTCAACTTAATTTAGCTTCAAGCATGTCAGAGATACACACTTAGATGCAAGTGATGGACAAGCCAACTTTGATGTAATTATCTCTGCCCATAGATAGTTCCTTCTTTTCCTTCCCTACCTTGGAGGATCACTTCCTAACCTCTGTTCGTGTTGAATGTTGATTCAGAGGAATTAGAATGCTAACAGGAACAGCAAATCTAGGAAGCATTAAAGACCAATGCTTTATTGTGCTTAGACATCCCCCAATACATACATACACACACACACACACACACACACACACACACACACACACACACGTGGCATGGTAAATATGAGCACGATAGTAGTAATTTGATTTTCCTTTCTTCCTTATTATAATGACAGATTTTCATTCTAGTAATTGATTTAAGCCCTATAAGATCCAAAAGGTCCATGAATCATAGCATTGAAGCTCAAGGTGAGACTACCAACTCCAACTCTTGCAATCTAATGTCTAATGACTCTGAGGTTCAGGAGATTTCCTTCAGGCATCATTAAGCCACTTTTGTGTGACAAGGGCTGGGCATGATACAGAAATGTTGACAAAATCAAGACCTTTGACCTCCACCTCCTTCCACTCCCATCCCAGAGCTGTGCTTGGATTAGTTTTGTTTCAGAATTCACAAATGATATCAGGCAAGTTTTGCTTGGTCTTTGTGTATGCCTTTAGGATTGGTTGCAGGTGCAGTAGAATATGTCTACACTAAGATAGAGGAAGAAAATAAATCTACAGATACTGCTCAGGTCTGAAGATACCTAAGCATCCTCACTGGTGCTGTGTTCTGAGCATGACAGGGTACCAGCAATTCTTGTCAAAGTACACTAAGTATGCAAGCATCAAACGGAAACTTTGAGGAGACACTAGTCATGTCAGCGACAGCAAAGACATGGCAACAGAAGCAGAGGCTGAGAACAGACAGTATGGTCTTTGTGTGCTTTCTAACTGAAACATAGTAATACAGTTAGGACCTCAGTCTGTGAACAGCCACAGGGAAGCCTGTGTTGCTCCCACACTCAAGAATGACCCAAGCACATCACTACACATGTCCTGCTCACAAGCTGCCCATGGCATACACATGCCCCAGAGAAAGTAAAGTGCAAGCAGCACACACACACACGCACACGCACATGCACACACACACACACAGACACACACAGAGGCTTGTGTGTTTAGTGCTAGGGACATAATAGAGATTCTAATAGAGTCTATTTTCCAGAGTCCTGAAAAACATTATTTTCTTTTTAAAGATGGGATCTCATGTATTCTAGCCTGGGTCAAATTCGATATATAGCTGAGGATAGCCTTGAACTTCTGATCTATCTGCCTCTATATTCCAAATGATGGGATTACAAGCATGTGCCAGCATGCTCAGTTTATGCTATGCTGGAGAGTGAGCTCAGGACTTCACTCATGCTATACAAGCTCTGTAGTTTATTCTGTGTTAGAGATTGAGCTCAGGACTTTATCCATGCTACACAATCTCTGTTAAGGAGCTACAGCTACAACCTCTGGAAATATTTTGGAAAAAAAAAGGGGCGGGGGGGAGATACTGACTTGTGAAAATGGTTCAGCTTTTCATGACTATCATTGAAATTAAGTCTTGCTTCTGGTTACACCAAACTCTGATAGCAGGACTAACTCCCCGACTGTAAACCTAAAAGTTGCAACAATTAGAAAATCCAATTTAAAATACTATTTCAATATCAAAAAATAAAAGTATTCAAAGTCAATTAAGGAGAGATGTACTCTATCTTGCAAACAAATTTTCTGGGAAAAATTTTAAAATCTAAGTAAATATGGGCATTTGTTTTATAAGTAAAAACTCAATACTGTTAATATTCTTAATGCCAGTATGCTCCATGTTTATAGAGCAAGAAACTCAATAGGGTTAATATTTTAAAACTTAAATAAGTGCACAGATAGGAATACTATGTTTATGGATCAGAAAACAATGGATGTACAAACTGATGTAGGCGTCTAACAGACCTCCATCAAAGTTCTAGGAGGTAAGATGATTCACAGCTTTATCTCATAGTGCTGAGGACCAGAAACAGCAAAAAGCAGAAGTGGGAAAGAATGGGAAGTGGATGACAGCCTGCTACACAGGAAGACTTACTATGAACTTTAAAAATTATTTCTGGCACACACATGGTGCATTACACATATAGTCAGGCAAAACACCAATACATATAAAATAAATACATCTAAAATATTTCAATGAGCTAAATAATTGAATATATACTTTATAATAAGATATTCAAATGAGCATATATACATAAATGATGGATAAAACTATACAGATCAAATTCTAATTAGATCTTATTATATACCCATTAGAATGGTGAAATTTAAAAAATTGGCAGTAACAAGTATTGACAAAGACATGGAGCAATTCATACACTGTTGGCTGATTTTTTAAAATGGTGTGATCATTTTAGAAAACAATTAGGTGATTTCTTTTAATGTTAACCATACATTTAATATATACCAACAACTACAATTCTAGCTATCTACCTTCTAAGGAAAATAAAAGTATGTTCACAAAGACTTCACATGAATATTCAGAGCAATTTTATTTATAGCACCCCATGCTGGAAATAATCCAAATAACCACAACCTGGTTGATTATACAGCCAATTGTGATATACTTAAATAACAGAACACTCTTCAGCAATAAAAAGTAACAAATTGCTGATACACAACCACAATAACAAATCTTGAATATTATGTTGAGTTAAACCAAAGATGAAAGAGCACATCTATTATGATATCATTTATATGAAGTCCCCAGTGATACTAAACTAATACATGTGAGAGAAATTAGAGAAGTATTTGCCTGAGGCCAGGGCTGTAAAGGCATCAACCTCAAGGGATCATGGGAGAAATTTCTGGAGTGGTGAAAATGTCCTGTATTGGGATTGAAGTGGCGGTTACACTGTGTATCAAAGTTGTCAAATTTTATCAAGGCATACTCCTAAAATGTAAGAATGACATTGCGTGTCAATTGTGCTGGAATAAATTTGATTTTAAAATAAAATCATGAAAAGAAACAGAAACATACAGGCTTTATGGTTTACAAATGCATCACTTTCTTGGTCTGATCTTAACTGTTACCACCTCCTTGCATGCATACAGATTCCTTGTGATTTGTTCTTGAGATGTGGAGTCTGACTTGAACCTGGGACTCATCAGCACACTCTGGAGAAGGAATAAGACAGGGGCCCTAATTTCCAAACACTCAAATTATAAAGGCTGTTTTGGGTGATGTGCCACTTATCTAGATGGGGAATGGAGAATCCAGAACAATATGAGTTACATTGAATACTGATTATAGCAACATGCTATGGGCCAGATATAGTGCCAAGATCTTTTCAAGCAATTCTCAAAAGACTCCTGGCAGGGGCTGGGGTGGGTAGACATTATGGTTTCCATTTACAGAGGAGGAACTTGAGCCTCAATGAAGTAAAGGGTCTTGCTCAAATTTAATAGCTAATAAGTAGTGGAACCAAGGACCCAATCTGAGGGTATCCAAACCCCCTTTCTTACCATAGAAGGATAATAACCCTATAGTTGAGATAAGTGCAGTTATTTCTTTCTTGGCTAAAGAAACCCATGGGAGCTGGATAGACATGGACCTTAGGAAAGTATTGAGGTGGACTCAGAATAGTTTTAAGATGAAGATGCTGCTCTGTACATCCTGAGGACCATGAGGGGACCAACACTTACGCTGCTTGATGGGTGGACATGGAGTGTTAAGATGAGAAGTACCACTCTGAAGGAGCAGTCACCTGAAGCTGTGACACTGGGGTGAAGAGGTATGGGAAACCTGAGCCTGGCGTTATAACCAGCAGACCCCAGAGATGCTTCTGAGCAACTAGAGATAGAGGAGCTCTGATTTTGGAGCATTGTGAGATGGGGATTCCTTGATAAAGATGAGTCCAAGCAGACCCACAGTGTTGGCCAGTTTTCTGTCAGCTCACACATGCTAGAGTAATCTAGGAAGAAGAAACACTAGTTTATAAGTTACCTCCATCAGATTGGCCTGATGGCATGTCTGTGGGGTGTTTTCTTGATTAATGATTGATATTGGAGGGCCTTACCCAATACTACCCTGGGACACATGGTCCGGGGCTAAAGAGGAAAGCAGGCTGAAAAAGCCATGGGGAGCAAGCCAGTAAACAGTGTTTTCCTATGGCCTCTGCTTCAGTTCCTGTCTTCAGATTCCTGCTTTGAGTTCATGCCCTGAATCCCCTCGGTGACCAACTATGATTAGGAAGCATAAGCCAAAGAAACGCTTTTCTTTCTCCGAAGGTGCTTTTAATGATGTTATCACAGCAACAGGAAGCCAAATGAAAACACCCATTTTCATTTAAAGAAGAAAACTTAAAGCAAGATGGATTACTCAGATTTGGGGCTTGTCAACTCTATCATCTGATGATAGGAAGTTTGAAGTTAAGAATAACAGGTTTAAGTCTGACCTTTGTGTTTGCTAGCTATGCAAACTCTTGAGTGAGCACTCAAAGAGGTGAGCTCCTTCACCTCTTTGATCCCTCTTTCCTTGGCTGATGGGTGTGGACAGTGGTCTCTACTTTATGGAACTGATGGGATGCAAATATTTACATGGCACTTCCCTCGGTACCTGACTGGCACTGGAGCCTACTTTGGCTCCCTTTTCCCCCACTAGGTAACTCATCTTGGGCTTAGACCTTGTTTTGAATCACTGTTAACGCTGATGGTACTTGATTTTAAGAAGCCTGGCTGTCCCCATGGAGGGGTTACCATAGAAACCAGTGCTCTTCCCAGGTCTGTGCAGTACACTTTTCATCCTGGGTTTCACTTGCTTCTGGATCTCTCAGGTCTACCCTAACTTTGTCCTGGTTCTCTGCTGCCAGTCTGCCCAGAGTGTCTCCTAACATCTCCTGAAGCAGGCACTAAAGACAAGGGTAGGAACAAGGTTCTGTTCTGATAAAAACTATTATCATAAAGACCTAGGACTTTCTGCTGTGGTTATGTATCACTAAAACTAGGAAAATGGAGACTTGGTTATGCCTTTTCTCTTTTTTCTTTTTCATTTGTCTAGCATATTTTTTTCATTCACTAAAAAGATAAATTGGAATTTCAGTTCGGCCTAAATTTTTTTGTTAAATGTTTAAATAAAAGGTGAAAAATGTTCATTCTTCCTTAGTCTTATAAATTTGAGTTTGTTGCTCAGAGTTGTCCTAAGAGAGCTATAAAACATTACAGGTTATTACTGTTACCTTTTGTTACCCCCAGAGATAGAAGGTGCTGCTGAAAACACTATGCCCTTTGGACATAAGGCCCAGAGGCTCCCAAGTTGAATCTGAAATGAAAATCTCTTCCCTGAGAGCTAGCTTTCATGATACTAGAAGGTACCATTCAAACTTCTAAAAGAGAGAAGCAACAAACAATTACACTGAGCTATGACGCCTATGAATCACAATGTCCAGTGTGTGGTAGTGGTATGCACATTTTGGTCATAACCAACAGCTCTCTAGTTGTACTTAATATCCAATCAACAGGAGGGAAATCTTGACTGCTACTAGAAAACTAGCCAATGACCTAGGACCAGTGAAGTCATGAACATTACTTTTGAGGTCTTATGTGTGTTCTGGAACTCTCCTAATTTGTTGCTGTTAGTGGTGTCCAGTTTGGTTTTCTGAAATAGAGTCTTGCTCTGTAGCCCAAACTAGCCAGAAACTCACTAGGTAGACTAAGTTGGATACCATCTGTGATTCTTCTGCATCCATAATGGAATTATGGGAATCAGCCATCATGCCCAGCTCATCTTTGGATATCTAAGCTTCATTATAAATTTATCTTTCTTGACATTGTCACATCCTTCCTGCTAGATTGTGAACACACTCAGGACTCTTGCATACCAAATCCTGAGGTACCTGGAATAGAGGGGAATTTAGTGAGTGTTCATAGAGCAAAGACCTGAATGTGACAAAAATCTAAAAGGGTCAAGAAACATGCTTGATAAATGACAGCTACACACCATGTAAACAGGCTATGCATCTACAAAAAAAATTCTAGAAAAGAAATCCTTCAGTAGGTGTGTACAACCTGTGGCCAGTGGAACCCATGTATCCTAGAATAGCCACAGTGTGGCCTCAAACATTTGTAGATGACCACATCATGTCACAAGGCGAGAGATGGTACGTCTCTGTTAGAGAAAAGAAAGCAGGAGTGAAAAATCCTGTAACCAGCTTTGTGAGACATTTTTCAAAAGAGGCCAGCACAAGAAGACTCTACAATCAGGGCTGTAGGACCACCCTGCAAAACAACACCCTCTTCTCAGAACTGTATGGGAACCCCCACTGCCACCCTTATTGTGTTCTCAGGCCACACAATCTGGAAATGGAGTGTCAAATATTTCAGTCTGTGCTATGTGCTGGCCCACTCTAACATTAACAGGAACAGCATTCTCCAGGCATAAAGGATATATCCAGAGCCACTGATTAGGAATGTGCTTTTAAACCAAAAAGCTTGGGAAGAGTTAAGCAGCCTGGAAGCTTTTAGAGATGTGTAATGAATGGTATTCACACAGAGACCTCCCAGAACAGAGGACTCATCCCAGACAGGAATCAAAGTTGTTCCAGATCTGCTACAGATTTCTAGGCACTTAAATAATTATCAGAGAGCTATTTGTAGTGGGTTCCGTTGTGGGTGTGAAGACTCCTATAGTCTCTTCTCACGTGAGTCCTACAGTGTCCTGGCCCAGCCATGAACAATGTTAACAAACGCAGGCTTAGTTCATCGATACCAGTGGATCTCTGATACACCTGAACCCAAAGACTTTAGAACAATGCTCCCCCTGGCTGTTGTTATTGATGACTGTATCACACAAATATTATTTCTTCATCTCTAAAATGAAGACCCACTGTAACTGGGTTCTCAGGGAACCATACATCAGGACAGTGCTTCTCACAGCAGGTCAAGAGGGTAACTTCTGTGGTCTGAGCATCTGGGTTAAACCTTGGTGACAACTTTTGTGTGACTTGTTTTCTTTGATTCCATGCCTCAGTTCCTATATCTGCAAAATGGGAATGATGAGGTGATATCCACAGTAAGGGTCTTGTGTTAAGTCTGAACTCCCATGGGCAGCTTGAGTCCTGAGTGACCCCAGCCCCAGGATAGGAGTGTTCCTTACAACCTCACCCAATGACCCTATGACCCATGTCCATGAGGTCACTGACTTAGAGTTACACTCCGCTTCAGCCAACAACTACTTACTAAGTTGTTATGCCTAGATGGTACTAGATTATGAGGCTATGAAGAGCAAGGAAGCATGGACTGACCCTCTCTCAATTCACTGATGTCTGGAAAAGTCTTCATCATACAACAAGTTTCAGCTGGTGAATGATGAGACAAGAGAGAAAAAGAGGGACTGTGGGAGGAAAAGCATTCATAGAGGCTCACAGTGAAGGGATAGCTTGAAAAAAGTAAGAAGATGGAGCTGCGCAGCTGAAAAATGGAGGAACATGAACAGGAGTCGCAATGAGAACCAAGGCCAGATGGGCCATACCATCAGGGAGCTGTGGCAATGGCCTGAAGAGAGAAGAGTGACTTATTGTGGCAGAGACCAAGGTGATGTGGGCCTTGATGTTGGCAGGAGCTGTTAAGAAGGATTCATAGGCTAAGCATGTTCTGAACCTCAATTCCATGACATTCCCAGCAGACAGGCTACCATGAGAGGTTGTGTAGGCTCTGTGAGATGTTTTGCCCTGGCTTCTACTCATGGGTATCAGTAGCAATCTCTTCTATAACATGATCCTTTCTGACATCTGAAATTGTTGAAAATTCCCAGCTGGAGAAATCATCCCTCACACACCTTAGTGGTAAGAACTGGACTAGACTATGGATTGGGAAACTTAGCTGTGTGGGTTAGAGGTGCCAAAGTTAAATAACATGGCCAGATACCCTTTGAATTCAGTTTGTTTTAGATCAAAACAACAGCACAGAGAGAGACCATCTGGTTCACAGACAATTGCTACAGTCTAGGGAAAGAATTATAAAGAACAATGGGAATGCTAAAGAAGGGATGCATGTATAATCAATAATTATCATATATGCTAACAAGTACTAGCAATAGGATGTATTTATGTATTGTATGTGACTGGACACATACACATTAATTGGATCTATAGGAAAATGTAGGGTGGTTAAGAAGGAAGAGAAGAGTAGCTGTCTCCCTTTTAATAAATAGGAATCTTGTTAAAGATTCTTTACAATTAACCAGAAACTTACAAATGCCACCATTGGGCTTTGAGTTTTAAAAGTATTTTTAAAGATTTATTTTTATTTTCAATTCTGTGTATGTGGAGATGGAGCATCTGCCAATGACTATAGATGCCTGAAGTCATATCCCCAGGGACTGGTGTTACAGGTGAGTTATCCAATATGGGTGCTGGGAACCAAACTCTGATCCTCTACAAGGGCCATGTGTGCTTTTGACCACTGAGCCATATCTCCAGGCCCTAAACTTTAACAAACTAATAAATACAATTCTACAATTATTCTCATGACATTCTCACCACAGCTTTCTGAGAAACTTAAGAGAGTTGGTGATTTGCATAAGGTCACACAGCCAGTGAGCTGTAGAGTATGGACTCTCATCTTGAGTCCAAATGCCCTTCTCTGTCCACTGTCTCATGGAAACATACTGCTCAGCATTATGACTCATTGCCATCAGTTCAATCTGGGGCATTTCAAAATTAACTCCATGTAGTTTTCAAACAATACATTTCCAAGCAAATGATCTCATAACAATGCACAGAGTAGAGAGCCACAGAGCACTCTGGGAAGTGCTTTGTTATGGTGTTAATTAAAGATGTCTTGTTCTCTTGTTCTCATGCAACCCAAGCTGTGGAAACTGGAGTCTGGCAGCCCTGCTGAAGTCATGCACCCACAAGGTCCCAGATCCCAGGAAATCCAGGTATCTGCTCTGCTGCCACAAAGGACAACAGGTCAACCCCCTACTCAACTTGCTTGGTTTTTATTTTGTTACTAAAAAAGTTTTCTGTTCATGTTTGAATGAAGAAAACAATAGTGAGTTTTAAGTCATTTAATTTTATTTTTAATCAACTGATAATGCTTGTATATGCTTAGGGTGTACCATGTGATGTCTTGACATCATGTGTTCAGCACAGCATGACTAACTCAGGCCATTTAGGAAATCTATCATCTCAAATTCTTGTCATTTTGTTCTGAAAGTGTTTACCATCTACTTTTGAAAAGCATAGTCGTCATTGTAACAGTCTGCACAGATGATCACTAACCTTTATTTCTCCTGTCTAATTGGAGCTTTTCCCTTTTCTTGTCGATTCCATCTCTGGTTTCCACCATGCTTGTCCTCTGTGAGTTCACCTCTGTTCGATTCCACACACAGAAGTAAGACCAACTAATCTGCCACAAATGGCAGGAAAGTCTTCTTTTTAAAAGCTGGGTAATAATCTATTGCATGTATACATCATATTTCTTTTGTTCATTCACTGATAACAGACACTTAGACATAGCCACATCTAAGCTATTTTGAATAGTGTCACACAAGTGAGCACATTCCCCCCCCCCCCCCCCCCCCCCCCGCCACTGATTTCAGTTCCTTTGGTTATATACAGAAAAGGGTTGCTAGATAGTGTGGCAGTTGCATTTTTAGTTTTCCAAGGAAATTACATGTTCTTTTCCATAGTGGCTGCATTTTTTTCCCTTGGTGTAAAGTTTTCAGCTGATAAATCTGTCTAAATGCTGTTAACAGGTCAAGAGCACTGGGGGCTTGCACACTATTTTGCCAATCTCACAAGAAATATGAGTATTTCCCCAGCTGAGTCCACATATCATTTGTTACACTGTTTAAAAGTCTCAGCTAGTATCTGCAACTCCTTGCACCCCAACTGGGGTTTTAAAGCTTGCCCCATTTTCAGAATTTTCCAATGATTCTGGGATTTAAAAAACAACAACAACAACATAGAAGGATCATCAGTATTTCCCTGCACTGGGGGCAAGAAACAGCGCTGATATGGGGTGTCGCTGGGCTACACAGATGCCCCTTCACACACATTTCTTTGTGCATTGTATTTAATGTAAGAGGCTATTTTGCCTACTGGAGGTTGAATGAAATCAGTGTTCACAGAGACTTATTATGTGTTAGGACTTATAGTAGATGGAGTTACCTGTGTATCTCCTTAATCCTACCCTAACCCCATAAGAAATCACCTCTGTCTTTGTTTTCTACAAGGGGATGTGAGTCTCAGAGACAGATGTGACAATATTCACTCCCTCATTCAAACATTTGTTGACTGTCTGCTGTGACTAGGAACCTTCTGGACACCAAAGACACATCAGTGACTGAAATTAGGAGGCCTAATGCCCTTACAGTCACCCCAGATGAGGAGATGGACAACTATCGTGGCATAGGCATAGGGTATCACAGTGGTCATGGGTGCTATTCCTCAAATATTTCTGTGTCTCGGCTTTCAGAAAGTAACAGTACATGGTACCACTTCTACAATGAAGTTTGGCTTCACTGGTTTAAGTTTCTGCAGGGCAGGACAGGGAGATGGTTCTGTATGGAAAGTGCTTGTCTGGGAAGCATGAGTGCTTAAGTTCCAGGACCAGCACTCATGTTTTGTGAACTTATAATCCCAGTGTCACAGAGGTAGAGACAGATGGGGATCTAGGCCTCCCTGGCTAGATCTCCTGCTCTGCTTGTGAGTTCCAGGCCCATGAATGACCCTCTATCTAAAACCAATGTGGTGGATACCAGAGAAAAGACACTGGAGATTAACCTCTAGCCTATGCATACACACACATACATACATGCACGCACACGAACATACACACACACACACACACACACACACACACACACACACACACACACACACCTATACCTGTATACATGCTGAAAACCTGTGCACTCCTACCCACATGCAGTCCAAATGGTATGGTAGTATTGTATTCCCCAAAATATTGTGTGCCCTAATAAATTTATTTGGGGTCAGAGACAGAACAGCCACAATATTATACATAAAGGATAGGCAGTGGTAGCACACGCCTTTAATCCTAGCATTCCAGAAGCAGAGATTTACCTGGATCTCTGTTCAAGGATACAGCCAAGCATGGTGACTCACACTTTTAATCCCAGAAAGTGAGCCTTTAATCTCAGGGAGTGATGGTAGAAAGTAGAAAAATATATAAGGCATGACGACCAGAAGCTAGAAGAAGCATTTGGCTGGTTAAGCATTTGGCTGGTTAAGCTTTTAGGCTTTGGAGCAGCACAGTTCAGCTGAGATTCATTTGGATGAGGACTCAGAAGCTTCCAGTCTGAGGAAACAGGATCAGCTGAGGAACTTTCAAGGTGAGGAATCTGTGGCTTGTTCTGTGTCTCTGATCTTCCAACATTCACCCCAATAACTGGCCTCAGGTTTGTTCTTCTTCTTTTTTTTTTTTTTTTTTTTTCCGAGACAGGGTTTCTCTGTGTAGCTTTGCGCCTTTTTCCTGGAACTCACTTGGTAGCCCAGGCTGGCCTCGAACTCACAGAGAGTAAGCAAAAAGACTTACTTCATAGGATTGTTATATTAACGTCCAAAACCAGGTGGAGCCTAGGAAGCAAAGCCTTACCACGTGGATTCTGTAACTTCCAGCCCTGCCTTATACCCACCTCAGGGACCATCCTTCAGCTCTTCCTTCTTGGGGTTGTAAGTTATGTGATGTCTGCCTCAAGCTGTAACACGACTTCTCAATCAAATTGCTGCCATCAGCCTGCCCTTTCCTTCAAAGCGAGGTCCTTGTCATCCACATTTCTGTGCTCTGGTTTGTTCGTGCCTCTGGAGTCTTTTATTAATATTATTATTTTATTAGTATTATTTAGGAAAGTATCCTTGGTTTAGCATTTCCCTGACTGAATATCCTCTTCAGGACGGGTTGCACGTTCTGTAACATGCAGGCATTAGCTCTTTCTTCCTCTGACAGTCCTTCCTTCTCCTCATTTCTTCTCTTCACAAGGAAAAGGAAAGAGTAAAAGTTTCCTGGTGAACTCCATCTCCTACACCACCCTCACCTCTCCTGGGACCCTGTCAGCTGACTAAAATACGTTATTGAATTAAGCAGGTTTATATCCCAGTGTCCTGTTTCCTGTGTAATTTCTGTCCTTCATTACACATCTGTGAGGAAGAAGGAAAGTGTCTTCATTGTATACAGAGAAAAAACAATTATTCTTCCCTCTAAAATGAAGTCATATGTTTGTATTTGCTAGAAGTCTTCAAAGAAATGAGAGAGATGGTTGAAAATGTTCAGGCCATCATCCCAACCTCCTAGTGCAATGGTTCTCAATCTGCGGGTCTTAGCCCCTTTGAGGGTCACATATCAGATATCCTGCATACCACATACTTTCATTATAATTCATAACAGTAGCAAAATTACAGTGATGAAGTAACAATAAAAATAATTTTATTTTGGTGGTCCCACCACATGAGGAACTGTATTAAAGGGTCACAGCATTAGGATGGCTGAGAACCACAGAACCTAGTGTCTGGCTTCATATTTGATTCACCAATATTGGTTCTCTGCTGGACACTAGGTGCCAGTTACCAGCAAGACTTAGTCCCTGCAGTGAAGCAGTTCAGTGTGTAGGAAAAGGTCATGATATGGCATGTGGTGACAGTGAGTTACACAAGAATAGGAGAGCATGTGGTAGAGGTAACCAATGAGGGGACGGCCAAAGCAAGAGTGAAAAATGCTAGTGTAGAGAGAACCAAAAGGGGGTAACTGGAGTGGAGGGCTAGGGACGTTGGAATGAGAGGGAGCTAGGATGGCCATCCAACCCATTCATGAAAGAAATCTCTAGTATAATAAGATCATGCGGGAGGTGGGGAGAGGCTTTATTGTCTGTGCCAAGAGGGAGAAGACTAAAATATAGATATAGAAATGAACTCCATCATGAATCTAGAGAGAAGCAATAAAATCATGGGATTCACTACATTCTTCTGGGAAACTAAGCGTGTTATTCTCACTTAATTTGTCCACCACCACAGCAAGCACCAGCTTTGCTAGAAGCTATTACAGCGCCTGTGTTATACAAGCAAGGACCATGACTTATAAAGATGGATAGGGAAGCATAGTGCCTCTGTTTCACAGAAAGGCTGACTCCATGTCTAGAATCAAGATGTCTTGCACACATCACTTTAGTTTGGGAGGTACTCAAGCGCCCGGGACTAGGTATACCATTGCCCATAGGAAAGCTCTTCCTCGGGCTGGTTAGAAAGCCAAAATGTCCCACCAAAAGGGTTTTCACCACTGATGTATCCTCCATCAGTGTTTGTACATTTATTGATACCTCCGTCTCAACTGCCAATGAGGACATAGCACCAGCAAGAAGTTCTAAAGTCCCTGTTTCCCATTGCTTAAGCCTTCAACAGACATGCTAAAGGAGTTTAAATCCAAAAACACAGAAAATGGGATGAGCACAGTTTAATTGGAAGATATAAATGGTTTTTGCCCTGGAATACAGAGATGCACCCATGAGAGGGGAAAAGCAACCTCCCAATATCTTCTTTATATATCATTGTCATTACTAGCTGGCTATGTATCCTCTGGCAGAGAAGATGGAGGTGTGAGGGCTTCAAAATCCCTCAGTAGAGGTAAAATTCTGTGAGAGATTTCTTCCTGGGCTGGACGTCTATGTCTGGCATATCTAAGGTATGAAGCTTACTAACCACTTGGGAGAAAAGATCCCCTCACCCTTGCTCATGCCCATCCTGACTCTCCAAGGTCAATGAAGACAAGTTGACCAGTGAAGCTGATATGTGTCTGAAGCCATATTCTCAAAATGAAACATAATATTTAAAGATTTGATCTTTGGGGTATTTATGTATCTGGGGACATGTACATAAGCATGCATTTAAGGTACAGAAAACAACCAATGGGAGTTGGTTCTCTTCTTTGGTTATGTGGGTCCTGAGGACCACACTTAGGTCATCAAGCTGGGTACCCTTCCCTGGTGAGCCATCTTACCAATGGGTTTTGGGTTCACCTAGATAAGGGTGAGCCATCTTACCAATGGGTTTTGGGTTCACCTAGATTTGTCACAGGTAAGAATGGTGGACGAAGACTAAACACATGGATACTACACTGGATCAGAGCCACATCAACAAACACTCGGTTCTCCAGGAACTGAGTTGACTAGTGGAAACTCAGCCATGCCAACAATCATTCAATAGATGTGCAGGTATAGGCTTCTAGGGAGGGCCAAGCTTACTCAAGAAATGGTGTGCTGGTGTGCTAGAAGGTAGGAAGGACCTTCATTCCTCCTCTAAGCCAGCCCTAATTAGACACAGTTTATCAAATTGGGTGTTATTTCTGTTTTCTGCTTTCTTGAATACTATTGTGCAAGTTTAACAATACTGACCCCCACTGTGTTTGGAAGCAACCTTCTTTACTCAGCAGGTGCCCCTTGGGTTTCTTGGAACCTTTAGTCTTTCTTTGTCCCTCTGGCAAACTTCTTCCATGAATGGAGTAGGCAAGACCAATGGCCGCTCATGGGATAAATGAGGGATCTGAGAGGGTACTATAGGACATAGCTATGGAACAAATGCAAACTCTGTGTTCCCCTGTGTGCTGTGGACTTACACACAGTGGCCTTGTTTCTTGCTGTGGTTTTAAGCCATGTCATCCCCCCCCACACACACACACACACTTACACGTACACATACACATACACACTTTCAAAAAGAAAGTAGTTTCACCATACAGATGTGTGCCATGGAGCTCAGATTCTATCTTTGAGAAGAAAAGCCCCTTTTCATGTGTCCTCAGCAGAATGGGAACAGGATATGGGTGGAGACTGTTCTCCTAAACCTGATGTCCAGGAGCTGTTTTTCTTTTTGAGTCTTCTCATGGCAAGGCTAGATGTCTGAAAGGAGCAAGGGTTTTACTAAAATTGGTTTTTCCCATATCCTTTTTAGGAGGAAGCATTGGTATTTTGAAAAGGGGGGTGGAGGGAAGGTTGATTGTTAGAAACAGTGTCTCCCTGTGCCTCAGGCTGGAATGGAGCTCACAACAATCCTCCTGCCTCTGCCTCCCAAGTGTTTGGGTTTAAGCCATCATACCTAATCAGTCCCCCTCCATTGTGGCTGTAGAAATAGTATGGTTCCGGCTGTCTGAGTTCCTAACTGAAATTTTAGTTCTGCTTCTTTATTTAACCTTCTATTGGCATAAAATGCACTATTTGGGGGCTAGGCAAGGTGACTCAGAAGATAAACTCATTTGCCACCAATCCTGAGGACCTGAGTTCAATCCCCTGACCCCATGTGGTAGGAGAGAAGCAACTCCCATTAGTTGCCCTCTGACTTCCATGTGCTTGCCACATGTGTATACCCAGCACATGCAATACACCAAATAAATGTATCTGTGTCAAATGAAGCTGGAGGGGTTAGTACAGTACAGCATTGTCTTTGGCCTGCTCTGAACCCCCTCACCCTTCCTACTGTGTGATTTTTATTTCTGTGTAATCCAGACAGTTAGACTCTCACCATCTTTACTCTTACCTGTGACACATTTCATGCCATTACACTTCTTTCCAGCTCTCACACATTCTGATTCAAAATTGTTGCTCTCTTGCAATGCTAAAGGCACTTTTGACTTCAAAAAACTACAATTTAAAATAAATCATAATCTACAATTGTTTCTCTACAGCTCTAAGTGAAAATAGGTGTGTTGATTTGCGCAGAACTTCTGATGCTGAAAAACACACAGCTGAGGCCGCAAATAAGCTCTTCCGCCCTTCTAGGTATCAGAGGCTTGGAAGCAAAGTGGGATCTTCCAGAACTGTGTTGGATTTGGTCTAAGTTTATCTCTTCACCTGAGTGATAAAATATACCTCAAGGGCTCCCCGTATAAGGTGAACTGTACCCCCAGCTTGAGGAGCAAACGTGTTGTAAGGTGACCTAAGAATATATACGCTAGTAACCAATCAACCGAGTCTCAGCCAGTCACGGGCTGACAATCGACTAAATCATGCTCACATAAGGCAAATGCCAACTGCAGGCAATCAGGATATTTTTGTATGTCGCCTCTTTTACTCCGACTATAAATACAGCCTGCACATGTGGTGGGGTGAGGAACTCAGAACCAGCTTGGTCTGGAGTGCTGCCCAGTTCTAAGGCCTTCTTCTTGCTCAAATAAACTTTGTTAAATTTAACTCATGTTATATATATTTTTCTTTAGCACTCTCAATCTTTATTTATCCCTTGAAGCTCAAATACTAAGGTTAGCTCTCAAACACTACCCTCAGACACCCAGTTCTAAGGACGCGTGTGTTATCATGTTGTGTCTTCATTTATTTGACATGATCCCTTTCAAGTGGCTTGCTTATAAGATATAGCACATGCTCAGATGACATGAAAACAAAAAGTACAAGGAGGACATCAGGAAAGAAGATGGGCAAGGGGAGCAGAGAAGGGGAATGAATAAGAAGCAAGTATGCATGACAGTGACGAGAAGAAACCTATTAGGTTATATGCTAATTTTAAAATGAACTACAAATGTAGTATTTTTATTTAAGACCTAGATGTGTTTGAAGGTTTCATTAAGACAGTGTCTATTGTGAATGATGCATTGCAGCTCATAGTCTGTCCCTGGGACCAATTCACAGGGCATTGTTTTTTTTTTTTTTGTTTGTTTGTTTTTTTGTTTTGTTTTGTTTTTTTGGTTTTTGTTTTGTTTTGTTTTGGTTTATTTTGGTTTGGTTTGGTTTGGTTTGGTTTGGTTTGGTTTGGTTTTGAGGCTAGATTGAAATGCTTTCCATTTGTAAAGACAATCTTGTCATTTTTCTATATGCATTTCTCACTGTTCCTTTCTGACACTAAAGCCCAGCAGGCATCAAGTCTCCCAAGCAGGCTTCATGGCACGGCTTGCTTCTTGGCCAAGTAAGTGAGGGAAAGAGATTTATGATCTTCAGCAACATGATTTTGGGGGAGAGTAGCTTGATTCAAAAATAGATGGGTTTAAATTGCTTGCTCCAAAAATACAGCTGGTTAATAACAATGAGAACTTGAGTGAAGTCTAGTTTTGTTCCAGAGCCTGGCTTCTTTGCAGGACTGGATTAGGAAGCCATTTGTTTTTGGAGGATGGTCTCAGTTTTCATTTTACAAACAGAATAAAGAAGGTCATCGCAGAATAGGAACTTCTCCAAGGTCACTGGGAAGGACAGTGGCTATGCTGGAATGAGAAGCTGGGACTCCTTGTAGATTCTGCCCTTTTTTTCCCTAGGAGGATGTGGGACCATTTCATTTTCCTCCTTCAAGGGAGGGACTGTTTAACCCTCTCTCAGGATGTTAAAAGAATAATTCCAGAGGCTCAAAGCAGCACACATCAATGCAGTTTTACATCTCAGAAGTTCACAGTCTTGATGCTTCCTTGGGGGAAGAGATTCTTTCAAAGAATGCCACAGTAAAGTGAACCTGTTCATCTGAAAGGCACTCCAAAAAGGGTTTGTCTTTTAAAAATCAGACCAATGTCATTTTAAAATTTGGCTTTATCTCAGCTTCATTAAAAGACTTTCTAGCTCAACTGAAGTTGGTACCCAGCCTGTGGAGATGCACCACATCTAAGTCCAGCATAACTTTTCAATCCACAGCAGGCTACATCCAGGGTTGTACTATGCACAATGTGACTGAGAACTTACAGAAGAAAAGAGGCCACCAAATTTCTCAAATGAAAGGTAAGGTTTTTTGATTGAAAGGAATTTGCATGTGTTCCAATACCCAGTAGACACAAATCATATTCACTGTTGATTCATTCTCTAGCTAGTATTGGGAACATGTATAGGTTTCTTAGGTTCTGTTGTAACTCTGCAGGTAACTTCCTTTCTGTATGTCTTCTTCACCAGCAACAATTCCATCTTACCCTCGTTCTCCTCAGTATGCCTGTCTGGTAAGTCTGGTAAATACCTGACTACTAAATCATTGCTCATTGCATAATTGGATACTCTGCCAAGTGGGAATTTCATCTCCTGTAAAAAAAAAAAAAAAAAAAAAAAAAACATCTAGTTTTGTGTATTATTTAATAGAAAAACAAAAGAATAATTTGGGGTTGGTGAGAAGACTCAGTAGTTGAAGAAGCTTGCTACCTAGTCTGATAACCTGAGTTAATCATAGAGACTACCTGGTAGAAAGAATCGACTCTCATGAGATTTGTGTGCCCAGACACATACATGCACCCAAAAATTAATTAATTAGTGTAATTTATTTCTTAAAGAACATTTTCATTAAATGGGAAATGCATTACTTTATCTTAAAAAATACAAACGTAGAAAAGATTTTTATCTTTCCACTGTTGATAAAGTACAGTTAGCTTGTGTATTCTGCTGTTCAGCTAGGGAAGCTGAAGCAGAGGGATTATAAATTCCATGCCTGACTGAGTTATGTGGCAAAATCTAGTCTCAAACAGAATAAAATACAGCTAATTTTTAAAAATTGATTATAAATTTGGTTGTATTTTTCAAAGCCAAATGTATAATGTTTTGTATATTCCTTTGCTGAGGCATTCTAAAAACATCCACCAATATTTACAATATTCTCATTAGACAGACAGATCCAATCATAATGGAATCTATTCAAATGAGCCACAAGATAGTCATGTTTTGCTCAGCAGTGCAGAAAGCCAACACTAGTGTGAATGAGCCTGAAGCATGTGGGCAACTTGTGGGTCTTCTGCTGGTCCACCCTTCATCATTTGCCCTTATGAGGAAGAGCTTACAGGCGGAGCCATCATCCTTCAGTTTGGTATCTGACCTAGAACAGGCATCCTGTGACAGAGATCTTCAGAAACTCCCCAGTAGCCAAACTGAATTCCAATGGGCCACCTTGTAAATGCTCATAAGCTTTCCCAGCTATTTGAGACATCAGAGTTTAACAAGAACACGGCTAGTCACTGCCTCATTGTTGTTTTCTGAAATTAGCCATCTGAAGCTCTGCCGAGTTTTCTGTCACTTAAGTTATGCCAAATGAGTCTTTCTGTCAAGTGGCTATTCTGTTAAATGGAAACATCTGTGCACATGGTGATGCTTCTGGAGCAATCCAAAAGACCACTTCTCCCAATATCATGTGTCTCTGAACATTCTAGTATCTTTGGGATAGAAAAGGTGTGTTTGGATGAGTGAGCTTACCCATGTGAATTCTCATGTCTAGATCCATACTACCTGGTGCCAGTTCTCAGGGATAGCCCTCCATTGCCAAGCTCAAGTTACATGTTGTTGATGCCACTAAGACCAATGTTTGCTTCATCTGTCAGTTCTTATTCATGAACTCAGGTTGTCTTTTCTTTACTGCAGTTCACGCCAGCTATGAAATCCTCCCTTCTTCTGTGGCCCTCACACCACCTTGCATGGACTACCCTTAATCTGAGAACTCAGTGTGAGGAGACAATTCAAACCCATCTGAACACACAATTCAGTAAAACCCTGTTTGTCTGGTAGATGTTTTGAAGGAAATATGGCCTCAGAACTTTCCCATACATAAGAACTGGGCTATTCTTGGTTATACGTATAGGAATTCATTTATTTCAACACTAAAGAAATTTGTACCTTTTCCATACTACACATAACAACCATATGTCTTATGTAAAGTCACCTACCCAAAGTGACAAGGTTTTTAAAGTATACCAGCTCACCACCACTGGCATAAGAGTAAAATGAACCAATCAATGGGAACCCAAATATTCGCAGTTCTGTCCAGTATATGCTCTTGTCACTACAACACATAGAACAAGAAATTAGATTTGGGTTGTATTTCTCATAATTCAAAGAGTTGAGCACACAGTCCTGACAGGATCCATTTATAAACCCTGTCTAACTCTGAAAGATGGAGAGAATCCTGATTCACAAGAACTCATTTCTGCCCCTGACCTCGGGGATCCTTCTTCATCATTTCAACCCCAAAGACTCTACTTTCACTACATCTCCATCCCCACAAAAAAAAGGGATGATGAGCAAGAATTACCATGAGGATGCTTTCATTTATTCCTGTTTCTGTTTCCCAGAGAGACCTTCCGCTCTCAACACTACTAAAGACGGGCATCTTGGATGTGCTTCTTAAACCCACAGGTAGATAACTCAATATAAACATAACTGTGGCTCTTGCTTGCTGCTGACAACAGTTTGGTTACTTCCTGCCACAGCCTGCACAGGAATTCTATTGGGACATAACAGGACTATCTTTAACATCCAGCCACTGTGATGTAGAGTCAAAGGCACCAACGTGACAACTTTGTAAACATTAGACCAGGTATAGCAGGTTCAGTTGGTGCATAAGGGAGGCAAAGTGGGGAAGAGGGGGGAGAAGGGAGCAAGGGAAAGGTAACATGTAGTTAGAGTTTTCCTGCCTGGCCCAGTCAGGACAAATCTCTCTTACCCGCCAGTCCCACAGTCACTCAGACCCAACCAAGAAAGCACACAGAAACTTACATTGTTTAGAAACTGTATGGCCATGGCAGGCTTCTTGTTATCTACTTCTTCTATCTTAAATTAACCCATTTCTGTCAGTCTATACTTTGCCACATGGCTTGTGGCTTACCAATACCTTACATCTTGTCATGGCGGCGGCTGGCAGTGTCTTTCTCCACCCTTCTACTTCCAGAATTCTCTTCTGTCTTGTCCCGCCTATACTTCCTGCCTGGCCACTGGCCAATCAGAACTTTATTTACACAGAGCGATATCCACAGCACTTCCCCTTTGGAAAACTCTAACTACAGTAACACAGCTTCAGCAGCTCACCCTTTGCCTAAAAAACAAAAAGCACTCTCACTCGCCTTTGCTTGAGATGGCAGGCTAAATGTGCTGTTTTAACCACTGATGCTTTCCTACCAAGGCTCTGATAAAATGCCATTAATCATGACAATATTTTTAGCTTTTTGGTCTATCTTCCTTCCTGTTGTTTTAAGTCATTAACAATGGCAAAAGAGAAAAGGAAAAGGGCAAAAAAAATAAAAATAAAAGTAGCTAAGTCTGGGAAGGTGTAAAGTGCCTGGCTATGTGGTCATAGACAAGCATAATCCTAAACTGGCAGCCTCCAGATAACAGAAACAAATGTTCATCTGAAAGTTCAAGAATTGTACTAGCATCAAAGTCATAAACAGAAATTTTGGAACCAAAAGAAAATTGAGTAATGCCGTTAAAATTCTGAGGAAAAAAAAATGGCATTTTACCCTGAAACTCTAACAACTCAGCTATCAATCAAATGTAATAGTGAATAAAGCCATTTTTTTTGGACACAGAATCATAACAGTCACAATCTGATATGTATTTCCTAGGAAAACTACTAGAGAATGCACACCAGCAAAACAAAAAGTGAGCCAAAAAGAAGACACGATCCAGAAAGTGTTGCAAGCAACACACTACACCGTGGTGGTTGAATGAGTGAGATTTCCATAGTCTGGGGTATTTGGTGCTGTTAGGGAGGTTAAGAAAGGCTGGCCTTGATGGAGACACACGTCACTGGAAGAGAACTTTAAGAGTTTCAAGGGTTGGGGATTTAGCTCATTGGCTTAGCAAGCGCAGGGCCCTGGGTTCGATCCTCAGCTCAAAAAAAAAAAAATAGTTTCAAATGTTCCATTTTGAGGTTGCTTTCTCTGGTACTTGTTTGCAGCTCAAGATGTGAGTCCTCAGCTTCTGCCCCAGCCACTGTGTTTGTGGCTTGCTACCAGGTTTCTCTACCATGACGGACTCCTATCCCTCTGGAATCATCAACTAAATAAACACTTCCTCCTATAAGTTGCTTTGGTTGTGGTGTTTTGTCACAGCAATATAAAAGTAATTAATACAAACACGTCACACAGACAGGCAAATATTGCATGATTCCATTTATATGAGGTATCTAAAATCATCAAAGCCATGGAAGCAGGGAATAGAATGGTGGTTTGCAAGAGCACAGGGAAATGAGAAGTGGCTCTTCAATAGCTATAAACTTTCCATTACATAAAATAAATATGGGCAATATTGCACGTATTTATTATTATAGTGTGCACTTAAAATCTGGTCAGCCAGGTAGAGCTCAAACTAAGTACCCCCGCCTCAATAAAAACAACAGGAACAAAATTTACAAGGAGTTTTTCCAGGAGGCTGGGAAGGGATATTGTGAAACAAGTTACAGAAGCATTCTCCAGTGGCTAATGCTAACAAGAATACTGTCATGCATGTTCTTGATTAGAGAAGAGTGCTTCCATTGGATTAGGAAGAACAGAGGAGGAAGGAGAAAGGCTGAGCTGAGCCTTGGAGTATTGCAACCCATTGGAGTTATCCCACGGGGGACTGAAGCATCCTTCATCAGTCACTAAATGCAGGCCCGCACACCCGGGCATGCTCAGCACAGCTCTGACGCCAAGGCTGGAGGAGAACTGCTCAAGCTTGTCTACTGACTCAGTCCCAGCAGAGGGAATGGAAGGACCCTCCTCAAGGGATCTTCTGAGAAGTACACCTCTGTGTCTACCACACAGGTGTCTATTGGAGCAGATTAAGAGTCCAGAAATAGATTCTCTGAAGAGATTAAGTTAGTGTAAAAACTATTTTAAATTTCACATTAGAAGAATACTATTGATGATAAATTGAAATTGAATGAATTCTTTTAAATTTTTTACTAAAAATTTCTCCATATAA
This sequence comes from Onychomys torridus, assembly GCF_903995425.1. NCBI lineage: Eukaryota > Metazoa > Chordata > Mammalia > Rodentia > Cricetidae > Onychomys > Onychomys torridus. The sequence continues at coordinate 76,595,713 of NC_050444.1, forward strand.
TATATTCTGATCCTATCCCTCCTCCCCCCTCCCCTTTTCAGGTCTTATCTCCCCCTAATCACCTGACTTCTTTGCAATTTCCCTGTCTCTGTCAAAAAAAGGGGGAGGGGGGTGGAACCCAAACAGACAAACTAAAAAAGAAAGAAAGAAGAAAGGAAGGAAATAAGTAAGATAAAACACCAAAACAAACAAACAAAAAGGTACACAAAGAAACATAGCGTCTGTTCTGTGTTGGCCAACCAATCCTGGGCATTTGGCTTGCCCTGGAGTGTAGTTGATACACTCAGTGACACTCCATAGGAGAAAACTAATTTTCTCTTTCCCAACAGGTTTCAAGTGTAAATAGCTTCTTGATTAGGGATGGAATTTATTTTATGTGGATGAGTGTGTATCTACATGTCTGTTTGTATACTGTATGTGTACAGATACCTGCAGAGGCCAGAAGAGGGCTTCATAGCTACCAGAACCAGATGTTTGTGAGGCACCAGATGTAGGCACTGGGAACTGAACTTGGGTCTCCTGTAAGTACTCTTTAATCCTGAGCCATCTTCTGAACCCCAATAAGGTTAATTCACAGGTCAATAAAATACTATGTAAAGAGAAGAGTAATCATACAGTAGCAGATACTTGTGTACAAGGCAGCTTGATGTGGCTACATCTGTGCATGGGAAGAGTGAGATGAGAAGTGTAGAAAGAGGGAAAGCCCTCCTGAAGAAGCAGGGGATCCCTGAGAGTCTTCAGTCAGCTGGGGATGCATTCAGCTGATACAGTGCTTGCCTAGCATGAATGAGGTTCTGCATTCTGCCCCCAGAACCCACATAAACTGGTGTAGAGACAGAAGAATAAGAAGTTTTACAGTTATTCTTGATGAAATGGGGAGCTGGAGTCCAGCTTGTGTCTCAGAAACAAAGCAAGATTTCCGTTTATTTGACAAATCATGAAGTAGCAACCAAAACTGTGCTCAAAGACATGGGCTAAGAGATTCTATTCTAGGTGTTATGGGGAACTGCCTCCCAGGAGAAGGGCATCATAGGTGTGGAAGCTTTGCTTTTCATTGAAATACACACATACATAGTTTTAACAAAGTAGGATAATATATTTTTAATGAAGTGTGTTTTACTTGCTCGATTTTTGTGTTGCCTGACGTGGTTATGCTTTAGAGTGCAGCACTACTAAATCCTTTCTGATTTTTTCCTTTGGTCTTTTTTCAAGACAGGGTTTCTCTGTGTAGCTTTGTGCCTTTCCTGGAACTCACTCTGTAGCCCAGGCTGTCCTGAACTCACAGAGATCGGCCTGCCTCTGCCTCCCAAGGGCTGGGATTAAAGGTGTGTGCCACCACCGCCCGGCACTAGATCCTTTAGTTTTCTCATTTTGTTTTGTTTTAGGTGGGGTCTTGGTTTGTATGAAAGGCCGGCCTGGAATTTCCTATGCAACCCAGGTTGGTCTTAAATGTGTGACGCTCTTCCTGCCTCAACCTCCCTAGTGCTATGATTACAGCTGAAAGCCAATGTGCAGAGGCTATATTCTCCTATCCTGCTTCAAAGGAGCAATCAGGGTCTGTGATTCTCCTGTCAACAACCTTCTTGGCTTACATCTTCTAAAAGTGAAACCTTGAAATAATCTTTGGTGGTTATCAGAATGGCAATGGAGCAGAAAGGACCTAAAAGGAACAGAAGGGGAGAATTGCTATGTCATTGAAGGTGTTAAGATCTAGAAGGTCCTGTGAGTGGCATCTGGTCACTGGGGCCTCCAAACTAAGTAAAGACTTTGGCACTCCACTTGAGCAAAAGACACAGCTGTTTGAATCAAGCTTCTTCGTGGAGTTGGACAAGAACTTCAGCAGAACCTCTGAAGGCCTGAGGACTTGGACACCGACCTACATCCACTGCCTCACCTGGGATGTCAGATTTTCTGTGATTAATAAGTACCCCATCTAGAAAATAGTGGAACTGAAATTATTGCTTATATTATAAAATAGGAAATCACAGCCTCTTAGTGACCCATAAACCTATTTTAGTCTAAGTAATGTTTACCTATATTTGATCTTCAAAATTATCTCATTCCCATATTTTTTATGCACAGCTCACAAGCACATCATATTACCAGAAATCCAATCTCGGTAATTCTTGTTCAACAGGTGAATTGTAAAAGCAGAGCTCACCACTGCTCTGCAAACAGCCTGTATATTCATCTTCTGTCCCATGAGCAAGCAGTGATGTCATCCTTTGCCCTGATTCTATAGACTTGGCATTCTGTCTCTCCTGGAGTTTTGGGCCAATCTAATCACAATCCACAATGAAAGCTCCAACTTCTTAAAGCAACTATCATGTCATCCCACAGGCCTTTCGGGAGCATGGGCCACGTCCACCTGGCCCCATAAGCCATCAGTTAATCTCCAGCATGCTTTTAAAAAATAATTCTTATTAAGCACTGACATACTCTGGTCAGTGTTTTAGTTATCGGTGTTTAAATGGAGAACAAATAAGGCAAAGTTCTTGTTCTCATGAGAAAACTTCAGCTCACTTTCCAGATCCATGATCTTGACAAGTAAAGGGTGAAATGAAATTAATACCATACATTATCTTCACAAAAGAAATTCCATTTGCCCTCATTTCCCCTCAAAAAACATTCCTTCCTAGAAATGTGTCTGCTCCAGAGAACACATATTATCATTTTTCTGGGCTGAAATCATATTTACCAGTTATCCCAAATTTCACAAATTCAAAAGAAACAATGATCTTACTATTGTTTTACTGCTATTGCTATTTTAAAATGGCTCAAAATCTGAGAAGATAATCCTTAGATCATATCCCAGAAAGTGACACTAAACCAGTCATTTACTATAGATGTTATACATAATATAGCTTTATCTTGTCTCAAAGCACTAAGGGATTCAAGATTTTAGAAGAATATGAATGTTAATAAAATGAACAGTTCAAAACCAACAGAGATAGTATTTCAGTAATCAACATTGCTTTTGCATGTCCTTAGCATAATAGCTTAACATAAAAATGTCTTGCATTTTTACCCCATTTAACAATGTCTCATATTTTTAAAGGGTAATGTGGCAAAATAATACGAGAGTACTCACGCTATCTCATAAATATCATATGTGTTGTTAAACAGAGGACTGGCCTGTACTTTTCACTCTGTATCCAGGGATTTGGCACATGTTCCAAAAGGATGGATTGATCTTACCAGCAAACAAGTTTCACTGTACACAAAATAAGGTTACCTTCTGGTTTTTTAATTATATTTCAAAGTAGCTAAAATGTCAACAATTGTAGCTGTCTAACTTCTTCCCTGCAAATGTGTGACTGGGGATTCTCTTCTCTGCACTTTGAAAATATCAGTTGAATCTTCCACATTGCTGCACAGATAAGAGTTTCATGTCCTGAAGCTCGCCTACCTAAATCCCACAACTCGTGTCATACTCACCAACTCAAGTTACAAGTGCTAGTCTTTCCACCAATCAAGAGAAGGGCTGGCAAGACAGGTCGGTAGGTAAAGGTGCTTGTTGCTAATCCTGATGACTTCTCATCTCCAGGACTCCAGAAGGTAGAAAGAGAGAACTAATTCCTTCAGGATATTCACACACACACACACACACACACACACACACACACACACACACACACACATACACACACCACGGCAGGTGTGGACTCATACACAATATAAATAAATAAATGTAAAATATCTTTGTACAGAAAAGAGAGTATAAAGTACTAATGTGAACAGCAGTTACTGTCATGTGCTATATACAATGTATCTTACTACTTAATACCTTTTAGTTCTCCCTTAAAGACAAAATAACCAAATTTTAAAATCAGAGAAGTGATGTGTCCTATCTAAAAACACAGCCAGCTCATTATCTGAGCACCGAAGATGAGAACAACTCAGGTCTAATACACCAGCTCTCTTTTCGTACGCAGTGTCATTTCCAGGGTCCGAATTTGAGCTGTCAGACCCAGAGGCATGAGCACAGTAGCCAAAAGCAGTGCACTAGCTGGTGCTTTCGTTAAAGGTAGGAGGGGAGGGTTATGGCGGCAATCCAGTTCCTTCTCTGGTGTGTTGTGGAGAAAGGTAAAGAAACATTTGTGTCAGTGGAGCACTATATTTCATATAACTCTGGGAGTTGCAGTCAGTCACTAAGGTCATTGAGAGGGAAAATGACAAGGAATGCCTCTGAGGTGACGGTGGACAACTACTGCAACCTCAAGGAACTGCAGGATGGCAGGGAAACATGAGTGACACTTCACTTATTGTCAGTAAAAGTGGCAAGTGTTTCTAGAAACTTCTCTCTCCAGTGAACTCCTACTGAGACACTGAGATGAATGTCAGAAGGGTATTGAAATAGGACACAGAATAGATGTTAGACTAATTAAACTAAAGGAAGTCAGTTAAGGGGAAGAGAGTCATGTGACCCTTGTTTTCTGTTTCTAGAACAAAGAATCATGTTTTTCTTTTTGTCAAGTCAATATTGTTTGTGTTATCAGACATGATCAAAATGTCCATGTGTGTGTGTGTGTGTGTGCGCACAGCTGTGTTTATGCCTGTATGTATGCATACATGTGTGTGAGCATGCATGTAGAGGTCAGAGGTCAATCTCTGGAGGTATTCTCCAGGACACTGTCCATCTTTTTGTGGTTGTTATTTCAGACAGGGTCTCTCACTAATTTAGAACTTACTAGTGAGCCCCAGAGATCCATCTGTTTCTACCATACAAAGCTGGGATTCAAAGTGCATGGTACCTGCCCCAGTTTTCTTACCATGGGTTTGGGATATAACCCAGGTCTTCATGTGTGCGTGGCAGGCTCTCTTACTTACTGAGCCCCATCTTCAGGCCCTGTTGAATACATTTAATACTCAAGTTTATCATCTCTTCTTACTTTTTGCTGTGGGTGTAATTAGGGTTCTCAGGGCAATACTGATTTTATAACCCATCATTTTTTATTAAAATGGTTTCTCTAAACACAGTTAGATGTGAATAAATTACTGCACCTTTGTAGAGCTTTTCGTGTTTGGGGTCTTTTGGTAGATGATATTTTTTACACTGTGTTCAAAGACTGTCATGGAAATCTCACAACCAGCTTTATTCCACTTCAGTTTCAGCCATTTTTGCAGCTGACTTGTCCAATAGGACATGGGAAAATCATTTGAGTGAAGCCCTGCCTGGCACCTCTTTTGCTGATTCCATTTCTCATTTCTTAGCAGCCACCCACATAAAAATGTATTTCCCACCCTCTCCTTGTAACTTGCTGGAAACTGAAGGTAGGTTCTAACATTTCCCAGTCCTTAAGCCGAGTTCTCATCATTAGAGCTTCCAAGTGCTTCTTGGGATGTCATACCCTTGGTCTTCTGGTGAAAGGGGGTCACACATGTCTGGAACCACTGTCTACAGTGGACTCTTCTCAGATCTCAGCAACGTATTGGATGAACTTGGAGGAAACTGCCATATTGCAACATTCCCCTTCAGGCATATGCCCAAATACGACCCATTCATGTCTACATCAAGTCTCACAGGCCATCCCTCCCTAACTGTGTAACTACCCCCAAGAATTCTCCTCCAGAAAACAGAGAAGTTAGACAATTTATTGTGTTGTAATAAAGATTGTACCATGCTTCTCTCAAAAATTCTCTCTGTGGATCAAAAACCCACTTTGAATATTGAAAAGGAAAAATCATATGTGACTTTTGACTTTTATTTTTTACACCCCCCACCAACAGTGTGAATCTCAGAGGAAAGGCCCTTACAAAAACATAAAGTACAAAGTTTAGGACTGATCTCCCACAGTATCTTCAGCTCCCGTGGTGACTATCAGCTCTCCAATGAGTTTGAGCAACTTGAGGGTAGAAACTCCACTCCTTGTGTCTGCAACCCCAATATTCCTCAACACTCAACACACTCCAGAGAGCACAGCCCTGGTGACTTCTCCATAAATGCACATACATGTGAGCTGTGACTGGGTCTATCCTATCAGATAGGGAGCAAATTTGGCTACAATCAAGGATATTCTTTCTTTTTCTTTTTTTGGGATCTCCTGCTCCCCTAAGCATTCTTTCCCCCAAACCATGCCCTTCATTACTCCCACTGTCGTCCAGGTAGTTTATGTAGATCTCATCCATTTCTCTGTCATTGGGTGATCCCTGTGTCTTTCCTAGGGTCCCATTTTCTAGGTAGCCTCCCTGGAGTTGTGTAGCAGTCTAGTCATCTTTGTTTTACATCTAGTATCCTCCTATGAGTGAGTACATACCGTGTTCATCCTTTTGACTCTGGGTTACCTCACTCAGGATGATTTTTTCTAGATCCATCCATTTGCCTGCAAACCTCATGATGTCATTGTTTTTCTTTGCTGAGTAGTACTCCATTGTGTATATGTACCATATTTTCTTTATCCATTCTTCAGTTGAAGGGCATCTAGGTTGTTTCCAGGTTCTGGCTATTACAATCAAAGCTGATATGAACATAGCTGAGCAAATGCCCTTGTGGTATGATTGAGCATTCCTTGGGTATATGCCCAAGAGTGCTATAGCTGGGTCTTGGGGGAGATGGATTCCCAATTTTCTAAGGAAGCACCATATTGATTTCCAAAGTGGCTGTACAAGCTTGCATTCCCACCAGCAGTGGAGGAGAGTTCCCCTTGCTCCACATCCTCTCCGGCGTAAGCTGTCTTCTGTGTTTTTGATCTTAGCCACTCTGACAGGTGTAAGGTGTTATCTCAGAGTCGTTTTGATTTGCATTTCCCGGATAACTAGGGATGTTGAGCAATTCCTTAAATGTCTTTCAGCCATTTGAACTTCCTCTGTGGAGAATTCTCTGTTTAGTTCTATAGCCCATTTCTTAATTGGACTGTTGGGAATTTTGATGTCTAATTTCTTGAGTTTTTTATATATTCTGGATATCAGCCCTCTGTCAGATGTGGGGTTGGTGAAGACCTTTTCCCATTCTGTAGGCTGTCACTTTGTCTTGTTGACCGTGTCCTTTGCTCTACAAAAGCTTCTCAGTTTCAACAGGTCCCATTGATTGATTGTTTCTCTCAGTGTCTGTGCTACTGGTGTTATATTTAGAAAGTGATCTCCGGTGCCAATGTGTTCAAGAGTACTTCCTACTTTCTCTTCTATCAGGTTCAAAGTAACTGGATTTATGTTGAGGTCTTTGATCCACTTGGACTTAAGTTTTGTGCATGGTGACAGATATGGATCTATTTGCAGCCTTCTATATATTGACATCCAGTTATGCCAGCACCATTTGTTGAAGATGCTTTCTTTTTTCCATTGTACATTTTTGGCTTCTTTGTCAAAAATTACATGTTCAAAGCTGTGTGGGGTAATGTCAAGGTCTTCAGTTCGATTCCATTGGTCCACATGTCAGTTTTTATGCCAGTACCAAGCTGTTTTTATTACTGTAGCTATATAGTAGAGCTTGAGGTCGGGTCTTGTGATGCCTCCAGAGTTTGTTTTATTGTACAGGATTCTTTTGGCTATCCTGGGCTTTTTGTTTTTCCATATGAAGCTTAGTATTATTCTTTCCAGATCTGTGAAGAATTGTGTTGTCAATTTGATGGGGATTGCATTGAATCTGTAGATTGCTTTTTGTAAGATTGCCATTTTTACTATGTTACTCCTGCCTATCCATGAGCATGGGAGATCTTTCCATTTTCTGACATCTTCTTCAATTTCTTTTTTCAGGGACTTAAAGTTCTTGTCATATAGGTCCTTCACATGCTTAGTTAGAGTAACCCCAATGTATTTTATATCATTTTTAGCTATTGTAAAGGGTGATGTATCTCTGATTTCCGTCTCAGCCTGTTTGTCTATTGTATATAGAAGGGCTACTGATTTTTTTGAGTTGATCTTGTATCCTGCTATGTTGCTGAAGGTTTTTATTAGCTGTATCAGTTCCTTGGTTGAATTTTTGGCGTCACTCATGTATACTAATATGTCGTCTGCAAATAGGGAAAGCTTGACTTCTTCCTTTCCAATTTGTATCCCCTTAATCTCCTTATGTTGTCTTATACCTCTGGCTAGAACTTCAAGTACTATATTGAATAAGTATGGGGAGAGGGGACAGCCTTGCCTTGTTCCTGATTTTAGTGGTATTGCTTCGAGTTTCTCTCCATTTAATTTGATGTTGGCTGTTGGCTTGCTGTAGATTGCCTTTATTATGTTTAGGTATGTTCCCTGTGTCCCTGATCGCTCCAAGACCTTTATCATGAAGGGGTGTTGGATTTTGTCAAATGCCTTTTCTGCATCTAGTGAGATGATCATGTGGTTTTTTTCTTTGAGTTTGTTTATATGGTGTATTACATTGACGGACTTTTGTATGTTGAACCACACTTGCATCCCTGTGATGAAGCCTACTTAATCATGGTGGATAATTGTTTTGATGTGTTTTTGGAGTCTGTTTGCCAGTATTTTATTGAGTATTTTTGCATCAATGTTCATAAGGGAGATTGGTCTGTAGTTCTCTTTCTTTGTTGCATCTTTGTTTGGTTTAGGAATCAGGGTAATTGTAGCTTCATAGAAGTCTGGTAATATACCTTCTGCTTCTATTGTGCGGAACAATTTAAAGAGTATTGGTATTAAGTCTTCTTTGAAGATCTGGTAGAATTCTGCAGTGAAACCATCTGGTCCTGGGCTTTTTTTGCTTGGGAGACTTTTAATAACTGATTCTATTTCCTTAGGGGTTATTGGACTATTTAAATGGTTTATCTGGTCTTGATTTAACTTAGGTATGTGGTACCTATCCAGAAAATTATCCATTTCTTTTAGATTTTTCCAGTTTTGTGGAGTGGAGGTTTTTGAAGTATGACCTGATGATTCTCTGGATTTCCTCATTGTCTGTTGTTATGTCCCCCTTTTCATTTCTGATTTTGTTAATTTGGATGCTCTCTCTCTCTCTGTCTTTTGGTTAGTTTGGATAAGGGCTTGTCTATCTTGTTGATCTTCTCAAAGAACCAACTCTTTGTTTCATTACCCTTTGTATTGTTCTCTTTATTTCTATTTTATTGATTTCAGCTCTCAATTTGATAATTTCCTGGCGTCTGTTCCTCCTGGGAGACTTTGCTTCTTCCTGTTCAAGGGCTTTCAGGTATGCTGTCAAGTCACTAGCGTGGGTGCCCACATATGTGGGTGCCCTTGTGTTTGGGGCATAAATGTTCAGAATTGAGACTTCATCTTGGTGGATCTTTCCTGCAATGAGTATGTAATGTCCTTCATCATCTCTTTTGATTGATTTTAGTTTGAAGTCTATTTTGCTGGATATTAGGATGGCTACACCAGCTTGCTTCTTAAGACCATTTGATTGGAAAGTCTTTTCCCAGCCTTTTATTCTTAGGAGGTGTCTGTCTTTGAATTTGAGGTGTGTTTCTTGTATGCAGCAGAAAGATGGGTCCTGTTTTCATATCCATTCTGTTAGTCTGTGTCTTTTTATAGGTGAATTAAGTCCATTGATATTAAGGGATATTAATGACCAGTGATTGTTCGTTCCTGTTATTGTTTTTATTTTTTGGTGGTAGTGTGTGTGTACTTCTCTTCTTTGGGGTTTACTGCTGTGGTGCTATCTATTGCCTGTGTTTTCATGGGTGTATCTGCCTTCCTTAGGTTGGAATTTTCCTTCTAGTGCTTTCTGTAGGGCTGGGTTTGTGGATAAGTACTGTTTAAATCTGGTTTTGTCTTGGAAGGTCTTGTTCACTCCATCTATGATGATTGAAAGTTTTGCTGGGTATATTAGTGTAGGCTGGCATCCATGGTCTCTTAGTGTCTGCATTATATCTGTCCAGGTCCTTCTGGCTTTCAAAGTCTCCATTGAGAAATCAGGTGTTATTCTGATGGGTTTGCCTTTATAAGTCACTTGGCCTTTTTCCTTTGCTGCCCTTAATATTCTTTCTTTATTGTGTATGTTTAGTTGTTTAATTATTATGTGGCGAGGGGACTTTTTTGGGGGGTCTAGTCTGTTTGGTGTTCTATAGGCTTTTTGTATCTTCATAGGCATTTCCTTCTTTAAGTTGGGAAAGTTTTCTTCTATGATCTTGTTAAATATATTTTCTGTGCCTTTGAGTTGGTATTCTTCTCCTTCCTCTATCCCTATTATTCATAGGTTTGGTCTTTTCATGGTGTCCCAAATTTCTTGGACATTTTGGGTCATGATTTTGTTGGTTTTAGTGTTTTCTTTGACTGATGAATCTATTTCTTCTACTGTATCTTCAACACCAGAGATCCTCTCTTCCATCTCTTGCATTCTGTTGGTTATACTTGCCTCTGAAGTTCCTGTTTGTTTACTCAGATTTTCTATTTCCAGCATTCCTTCTGCTAGTGTCTTCTTCATTTTTTCTATTTCCCTCTTCATGTCTTGGACTGTTTCCCTTGCTTTTTCATGATTTTCTTTCATGGACTTATTGTTTTCTTCTGATTTAATTGTCCTTTCCTCTAGTTTTTTATAACATTCTTCCCATTTTTTGTTTGTCTGTTCCTCCACTTTATTTTTGATTTCTTCTATATAAGGCTCTAGCCTCTTCATGATGTTACTTATAAGGTTGTTTTCTTCTTCTTCTTCTTCTTCTTCTTCTTCTTCTTCTTCTTCTTCTTCTTCTTCTTCTTCTTCCATTCTGTGATATTCAGGTCTAGCTGTTGGAGAAGGACTAGGTTCTGGTGATGCTGTATTGCTCTTTATTTTGTTGTATGTACTTCTGCCTTGATGTCTGCCTATCTCCTTGTAAGTTCATTCTTGGTCTTATTAGTGTACTTGGTCTAGACAGAGCTGACAGATTTAGGGAGCCTCTCTCTGGTCCAGATGGAAGCTCTGGGCCAGATGGGATCTCTGGTCCAGATGATAGTGCTGGCCGGATAGGAGCTGGGGGGCGGCTGGACTCTGAGTCTCAGGAAGTCCCTGGAGTCTTCTTATCTTGTCCAGATGGGATCTCCTCCTGTCCAGATGGGAGTTCCAGGACAGGATGGAAGCTCTGGTCCAGATGGGAGTTCCAGGGCAGATGGTGGCTGGGGGCTCTCTGGTCCAGATGGGAGTTCGGAGTGGATGGTAGCTGGGGGCTGGTCTCTGATTCTCAGGAAGTGGCTGGGGTCTCGGTCAAATGGGTGTGGGGGCAGTGTGTGGAGACTGCAGGGTCTGCCTGCAGTCTTGGAAAAGGGGAGCCTTCCTGCAGGGCCCGCTGAATGGCCGGAAACTGGGGCAAGTTGGGCAGGTCCTCCCGGGATGGCTGGTGCCCAGGGGTGGGAACCAGGGTCAGGTGCCTCTCTGACTATAACCCCAGGTACTCACCTCTGGTCCAGATGGGAGTTCTGGGGCGGATGGGAGCTGAAGGTTCTTAATAACTTCCAACAGTGCAGGGATTCAGTGGAGCAAAAAAGAATTTACTTCCAACTGGAAGAGTGTGATACTTTGCATAAACTTTTGAATTGGGCAGATTTATGATAGTTCTGCAGAAGTGAAAGTTTACAAGGTGTTTTAAAGAAACTGATATCACAGGCTATATAATTTCCACAAGCATTTAAATGTAAGACTGTCACTCCTCTGCATCTGATGGTGAGGTAAGTGCAGGCGCTGAATACTCAGCCTCCACCCCCCAGTCAAGTGGATGATGAGTGGATATAAAGTTAAGGAAAAACCAGCATCAGCACTGGAAAATAGGAAGTGTGCCACACATATGTCAATAAGTAAGAGAGTGTATACTTCATATAGACTGAAGGCAATGAAAAGAAGGTACCATTTAGACTGTTCACAACTGTCCTTGTAACAGAGAAAAAGTCAATAGGAAGTGGAAAAGTTCAATAATTCTGGTAAAAGTGACTAATTTGGAGGGATGGAGTCCTTGGGACAAGAAATCTCAACATTCCAAATGGTAGATCTGCTGTTAGGCTTCCTCCATGAGCTAGAAATTCCCTTTGGAAGAGGCTTGTATCTGCAACAAGACACTACTTCAGATGCTGGAGACCATGCCAAGTAAGACTACCTCTGAGTTCCTAGGCCAGGGAATGATGCCGCAGATCCAAACAAGAACACTTTGAAAATGTGGGAGTGAAAAGTGGGGTATCTTTCCTCAGCATAGCAAAGAGCAATGCTGATAATCTTATGACAAGAGACAGGTTAGCAAGAAAGGAACACAGCACTTGGATATCATCAGAGTCTGTGTGACACAGCTTCAGAGATGAGGAACCATGGGCTGAGGAAAATGATTTTTATTCTTAGGTTCAATGAAGAATGGAGAAACTTGATTGAAGCAAAATATACTCAAATGTGATAACCAAAAGAAGGGAAACAGTAAGCCCCATCCCTACATTTCTTTTGACTTCTCTGTGCATGATTCTTTCCACAACGTGTGAGTCAGGTCCCATTGGAAGGCAAGTCTCCAAGGAAGCAAAGAGCAACCTTTGTAGGGTCACTGGTTTTAAGGAAGAGATCTCTAGTTTCCATGACATGCCTTGAGGAACAGGGATTTGAGACTCTGTAACTTCTAATGAGAAGAAAAGGGAGCAGAGGATGCACACCAGATGGTAGAAAGAGAAATTCTGCTTCAGAGTCTATTCAGTTTCTTTTATGTCAAAGAACTTGCCATGCCCTCGTGCCATGTGTGATGGTATTGTGTTCTGAGCACCACAAATTGTTTATTCTAAGAAATGTGAAGATAAATATGCTAATTTGCATCTCAGAAGGATTTTAGAATCAGAATGCTTTAACAGGATCAGCAGTGTAGATAGAAAAACATAGGTATACTCATCCTACGCGCCACTTGCCCATTCCTACCAGGGTGCACATGAACAGTTTCTGTCATTGGAACGTAAGCAGAAGTACAGCATCTTCCCTGGGGTGCGGCTTACAGGAGACAGATGTGAGATCTGTTTTTCTGCATATCCTTCTGATTTGGTGGGCTGAAGAGAGAAAAGTCAAAACCCTCAGGGCTGGTGAGAAGGTGAAGGAACCATCTTGCAGAACCTGATGACCTTAGTTCCTGTAGACCCTCATGGTAGAAGGAGAGAAAGTCATACCCAAGTTGTCCTCTGACCTCCACACAGACTTCTATGTAAGGAGTCTTTTCCTGTCCCACCAGCAAGCTCCTAAATAATGACATGGAGACTTCTTATTAATTATGATGTCTCTGTCTATAGCTTAGGCTTGTTCCTAACTAGCTCTTATACCTTAAATTAACCCATTTATATGAATTTACATTCTATCAAGTGGTATTACCTCTTTTCCATCTTGCACCTCCTATTTCCTCTTTGTATCTCCTGGCTTCCTCTCATGCCTAGATTCCTCCTCCTCTTTCTTTCTCTCCCTGGAAAGCATGCCTATACCTCCTGCCTAGCTATTGGCCATTCAGCTTTATATTACACCAATCACAGCAACATACCTTCATACAGTGTACAAATATCCCACAACATTTCCCTCTTTTTGTTTGAATAAAAAGGAAAGATTTTAATACTAACATAGTAAAACTACATATAATAAGAACAATTTTCAAGTAAGAATTACATTCACAATGTTTAGTCCATATGTATTTGACAAATTCAGAGATAGTACTATATTATCTATCTTATCTTAGTGAGTCCAAAGTTTTATACCTAAACCATTTTCTATTCTAACTTGCATTGCTATCTTAAAAATGTCTTTTTAGACCTAAAAGCAACTTAGATGAACAACTTAAATTTTTATATTTCTCAACCTTATAAACTTTTTATCTCTTATGTAAGTTTTGTTTAATTTTGTAACAAGGAAAACTATAAAACTATAACTATCTAGTCTTTAATTCCATTAAAGACACAAGAATGATATAATGCACCTGAATAAACAAGAAATGCAGAACAAGCAACTTTCAAAACTATAGAAAAGACAGAGACATCTGACTGCCTGAACAGTCACCCAAGGTCCTCTGTAATGTCAGGGCATCCATCTTTAGCCTAAGGCATACAGTATATGACATACTTTTCTGTGAAGCAGGAATTTTGGAGGACTATCCTAACCTGTCTTGGCAAAGTTTGGCAGTTGCTTTCTTTTGTGTTCTGCATTTCCAATTTGGACAGCATACTGTCAGCAGTTGAGGCAAGGGCAGTTTCTTGCCCAGTAGCTAACTTTGTCACAATAAAAGCAAACTCTTATAGAGATTCTGCAACACTCACCATCCATTTTTGAAGTAAATTGGTACTGCATGACATGTCTTATTGTCATGAAAAGCCCTAAGTTAATATCAAAACATCTTAAATGCTGTATTCTGTAGGTCTCTGAAGTGTTTGAAGACCATTTATCTATCTAAAAATATATCTGTTTGACCTTGAAAGCATACATAACATAGCTATAAGTTTGGTTGTTATAGATAACTATTAACCTGTCTTTTTTTTATTATCCTAAATAGCTTTCAAGGAGTAAAACTTTACATTTTAAAATGAGCTGAATAGATACAATATCTTATACAAGAGTAGAAACATATATACAGTATAACAAAATAACCTTAAATTTGTATCAATATACAAAAACCCATACCAATATGAAATATTTGAGACTAGTGATTGTTCAAAAGTAGACTCAACAATTCACCCTTTTATCCCATCATTTCTAGAGTATATCTCCCCCCTTTTCCCTTCAGAAAGAGATCCCTGAATCTAATCTCCTTTGTTCAACTTTTCCTGACCATTACCAATAACAGCTTGTAACCAACCCCCCCAAACAATAACAAAAGTTCATAACCCACCAAATGACCAAAACCCACCCACACTGCCTTTTGAGAATGTGGGTATCACGTTTTCAAGACTGCTTCCTGTTGTCTGGGGATAACAGCATCTTTAGAGGACCCTCAGAAAATTGGGATAATGGTCAAGTCCTGGGAGAGCTAGCTGCATTATTTTTGTTTACTTGTTATGTGATGGGGAAGTATATAGCTTATCTGAAGTCTTGGCTGAAGAGTCTGTAAGGTTGGACCATCTCAGCTAGCAGCTTTGAAATTGTTCTGGATTCAGAATTTTGAAGAAACTGCAATGTTAAGGACCAAGATGTCAGGAACCAAATATGAACCATGGAAAGTACTAGCTAGACCAGAGAACAAGTCATAAGCCCCTTCCCAGAGCAGTAACCAGAGGCCTCCAAAGATAAGAGAACATCCCACAGTCAGGTGCCATGACAACCGAACGTAAAGAGCATTGCAGGGTCAGGTAGCCTAGCAACAGAATAAACTGCCCCTGACCATTGACCTTAGCCAACATCTCGCAGTTGCATGATCTGCCTCACATGTCTTGCACCCTTTCCATGTTCTACACGCCCCTTTTCCCTTTCCCTCCTTCCTGCCCCTTCCCCTCTTATGCTATATAAGCCATGTGGAGAGAAATAAAGATTGGTGTCTTGATCAGAACTGTCTTGCTGCTGTCTCTTGTGTCACCCTTCCCTTTCATTCTCTCCCACAGGTGGGTCGCCCTTGCTGAAACCCTGTTGGCCGGGGCACTGCAATAGAGGCATTTTGAGGCTGGATCACTTGTACTATTGTCTTTATTGGTGGCTGGTTCTTTTTTTCTGAAAACACATAAACTTTTAAAGGTAACATATATATCTGCATTAACACAAGTATGGAATGTGCAGTGTGCACAAGTCAGTTAAAGATGATTTTTTTTATGTTTGAGCAGGTAAAAGGCATTTGTTAATTTCATAAGTTTGTTTGGACTATGTAACTAAATCTCCATCCCTGCCATATGAAAGTATGGCATGTAATAATAAGTCCTGAGGACTCTGTAGCCAACAAGTTTTATCATGTTTCATCCGGTCTCAGAGCTGTTCCCATAAGAAAGGGATCAGCATACACATCTCCTGCCCTGTAGTCTTTCTTGGTTTCTTTCTTAATGTCTGTAGCCAAGATTTTCAGGAGGTCTCCCCCAATCAAATTTGAACTTTATTAATTTTTAAGAGAGTGACAACTTTTTGTTTCCTGTGGAAACAAAAATATAGCCTCTTTCCTAATGCAAGATATTTCTGATTTCCATTTTGAAGTTAAGACATTCCTAAAATATATAAGTTGGTTTAATTTAACAGTTTCCATAATCCAAATGTCTCTCAGTAGCTATTGGTTTCTGTATATTAGCATTTAAAAAATTCAAAGTCAACAAAACACCTTACAGGGTCCAGACATCCTGTGTATTTCCCATCTTTATATGTCTTATTTTTTAATATTACTTTATTTTTTTCTATGACTGCCTATACCAATTTTCTTTCTTTCCTTCAGCAAATAAGCACGTTTTTATACATGCTGTATCTGGACCTGGCTTTACTAAGGGCCTACAGCATTCTCTGGCTGCATGAGACAAATCTTAAACTGCCATGTCAGCCTTAGTGCATGGCACTGGCTAGCTCAAGCCTGCAGGTTGTACTGGGACTTGTGTCTCTGTACACTGAGTACTGGCCTTCCTGAGAGACTGCAGGACTAGGAATCCTCATCTGGCTCCTTGTGCAGAACTTTTCTTAGCTTTCTTAGGACCCATGTTTGGATATTCAAGTGTCACATTGAATGCCATATGTAGCGAGTCTTTTTCTACCCCATCAGCCAGCTCTAAAATAATGATACAGAGACTTCTTATTATGAACGCTTACCTATAGCTTAGGCTTGCTCCTAGTTAACGCTTATAAATTAAATTAACCCATTTATATTGATCTACAGTCTATCTTTTCCATCTTGCATCTCCTTTTCCTCTTTTGTTTCTCCTGGCTTCCCCTGCACACCTAGATTCCTCCTCCTTTTCCTTTCTCTCTCCCTGGAAATCCCACCTATACCACTGCCTAGCTATTAGCTGTTCAGCTTTTTATTACAGCAATCGCAGAAAAACACCTTCACATAGTGTACAAAAATTCCACAACACTTATACACACACACACACACACACACACACACACACACACACACACACTTAGTAAAAATTTGTAATCATCAGGGGTAGAACAAACCTAGAACACTGAACTGTCAGATAGAAGGAAGAAGTTAACTTCTAATTGTTAAGTTGAATGCTGGTGGGCTGTGTAATGGCTGCAGATTCTCCCCTTACAATCTGTCCCTATCTTTGCAAAATGAATTTGTTCTATCTTTTGCATAGAGGTAGATTTACTCTGCTCAGCCTTGGGGACTGTTTGGACCAATAGAGTAGAGCATAAGAAAGAAGGTAACAAGCTGGGCAGTGGTGGCTCACACCTTTAATCCCAGCACTTGGAAGACAGCAACAAATGGATCTTTATAAGTTCAAGGCCAGCTTGGTCTACAGAGTGAGTTCCAGGACAGCTAGGATATACAGAGAAACCATGTCTTGAAAAACCGAACCAAACAAAAAACAACAAAAAAAACCAAAGAAACAGAAAACACATAAAAAGGAAGGAAGGAAGGAAGGAAGGAAGGAAGGAAGGAAGGAAGGAAGGAAGGAAGGAAGGAAAGAGAAAGAAAGAAACAGTGTTTGGGGCTTAGGCCTTGGGTGTTAGTTACTTCTTTGAACATCCATATCACCAAGTGAGGAGGCTGCTGGATCCTCTATGGAGCTGAAAGGAAAAAGCCCCTGTGACATCCAGTCCATGGACCTTAGAGTGAGCTGGAGACCACCTTTCACCTTTCTAGGCTGATGATGTCACCCGCTGGAGTGGGCACCCAGAAACTGGGAGAAGAATAACAGATTGGTAAAAGTTGGGGTGAAAATCTCCTTCAAAGACACAAGAGAGATAAAATGTAGGCTGGCCACAGATGCCCCTGCATTAAAAACTTCTAGGAAACAGTGGAGTAACATCTGCTACAATGCATACTGATCATTAAAAGATTGTGCAGGGAGTAAACCTTAGTATAGCTTGTTAAGTGCACCATCATATATGCATGTACACGTATACATTACAAAATTATACTAGAGCAATTAAGTAGATAAACTCAAAATTAATGTCACTTTAAGATAAATTGATGGCATTTTTCAATGAGAAAAAACATGTCTCTCTTCCTCACTGAAATGACTGCTAGCTTGAGAAGAATGATTGATTTGCTGTTTGCAAAATCCTGTGCCCACACCTGGCAGTCCATAGCTGTGATCTTTGGCTTTCATGGCCGTAGTAACTGAAACTTCTGTCTCCCAAAGTCATACAAGATATATAAACCCAAGGTAAAGAGGTGTGCCATACTCTGCCTTTCATAATGGTAGCACCAATGTCCTTACTCCATCTGCTGATTATGTAAATGTTTTGTTGAAATTTGGTAGTAAATTCCCACTTTCCATGATATCCATCAACTGTACTTGAGAAGGCACGAACATGTGCAGATTTTTGCTTCAGCAAATGGGCTTAGAATTCATGAAAGCTTTTCAATGCTTTAAAAATTCTCTATCTGTGTTTTCAAGTGTGTTGATATGAGAGATTATGTTTATAGGTGTAACATTTATATCACTTTCAGCAATGTATCACATAGCAATGGAAACACTGGGTAACATTTCCAAACATCCGTTTTGAAATGCTCTGTTACCTCATAATGTGGCTGATGGGGCATTCCTGCCAGGAAAAAGGAAAGCATTAGCTGGACTGTTTTCAGGAGTGTTCAGAGAAGGGTAGGGGAATTATTACCTTCCCTCTCTTGTGTTTGCCTCATGAGCTTTACTCTTAATGGGAGTCTTTATTTTTGGAATCCTTGAGATACTTGTCAGTACTGTGAATTAATTTAAACAACAGTAAATTAAGCAACTCTAGCTCAGCCTCACTGACATGTGTTCACTCTGGTGAGCATTTGGAAGTGAACAAAATGTGTGTCACTGTTGTCACCCACCTTCTTCCTGAGTCAAGTATACCTGAGTACAGGACCAGCACGAATCCGTGTCAAATGTCAGTAAAGTGTAACATCTTTCTTAATTTAAAAACATTTATTTATATTTTAGCATATGTGTATGGTACATTTGTTTACATACTGCCCACACACATACCATGCACACGCGCGCACGCACGCCTGTGTGTGTGTGTGTGTGTGTGTGTGTGTGTGTGTGTGTGTAATAGCAGAGTTGACATCAAGTGTCTTCTTCCAGAACTGCACACTTTACACACTGAGGTGGGAGCTCTGGCAGAAACTGTAGTTCACTGGTTCTGGCTACTCTAGCTAGCCAGCTTGTGGGAATGCCTCTCTTTGCCCTCCACACTGAGATTATAGACAGGCTGCCCCACTTTTATTTCAGTTCTGGGGATTCTAGCTCTTTCAGCCCTCATCCTTGCACGGTAAGCACTTTTCCCATGGAGCCATTTCCCAAGCCTTATTTCTTTAGAAAGGGTTTTCTCTGTTAAGGGTTGACCTATGGGTATAGCCAATAGGAGGCATTTTATTGCTATATTCATTTAGCAGAACAATAGTAGTAGGTTTTTCACATAGGGCCCATGACCTCCCAAATCTATTGTTCTTGACTAAATTAACTATGTCAAGTATGGGTTCCATCTCATGGCACAAACCTTAAATCCAAACAAAATGTGATAGAGACCCACAACTGGAAAATGCACATAGAATGAAAGACTTTGGAGCACTTGGCCTAAATGGGATTTTCTTTTTATCACACCTCTCTCCCCAGGGCTCAGGAACCTATGTGGGAGACAACACAGAAAGACTGTAAGTGGTGGAGAGCTCATGGAAACAGTATTTTCCAGACACAAGAAGGCTGATGCACACACACTCACAGAGACAGTGACCTCCGCACAAGACCTGCCTAGGTTAAAAGGAGAGAAAATTCCAATGGAGACAGAGAAATGAACAAAAAGTCCCACCCCTGACCAAGAAGCTAGTTGAAATTGATAGCATCTGGGAGAGGGGGGAAAAAATCACTTTTCTTCAATGGAGCAGCACTGGGTTTATCAACTACACTCTGGAGCAGCCCCCCCCACCCCCATGCTTAAGACAAAGCAGAATCTGTGTGTGTGTGTGTGTGTGTGTGTGTGTGTGTGTGTGTGTGTGTGTGTGTGTGTGTGTGTGTATGTGCTGTTGCTGTTGCTTTTGGTTTTGGGTATTTGTTTGGAAAGAGAGAGAGAGAGAGAGAGAGAGAGAGAGAGAGAGAGAGAAAGAAAGAAAGAAAGAAAGAAAGAAAGAAAGAAAGAAAGAAAGAAAGAAGATGAAGTGAGTTAGTTGTGGAGATCTGTAAGGAGTTGTAAGAGGGTACTGAATACGATCAAAATATATTGTGTGGAATTCTCAAAAATAAATAAAAACATAAAAAATGATGTTTTATAAAGTGTTTTCCTTTGGGACTCTCGAGAATGTGATCTTACATTTCAGCTGGAGTGTTTACATCTGGTGTTAGAACAAAGTTTCAGGAAAATAAATCAGCATGCTAGAAAGGCTATAGAAATACGACCCGCGCATGCCTAAGACAGCACTACATACAAATGGGGAGAAATGTGAACTTTGCTGTAAAGATTACTTCCAAAGCCAAAGCATTAGATTATTGTAGAAAATCAAAACAACTAAGATAGAAAAAAATACACTTTTACTTCTAAGGATCCCCTCCAAGAGGAATTACATGTCAGAAAATCAATATCAAATAAAAGAGAATATGCTATCAGTTGTGTGGATAAGACTCCAGACAATTTGAACTCAAATCCATATTTACATGTGACTAGCTGTGTGAGCTTAGACAAATACCTTAGCCTGTGTCTCTATTCCCTCATCCACATTATGTTGATAACAAGAGTGTATTTGCAGAATTCCTTTGAAAACCAAAAATGTTCATTAGTATAAAATACATAGAACACTGCCTGATGCACACTCTTAGCTACCATCTGTGGAAGCAATGCTTACCCACTCACTGAGTATCACCAATCCTCATCTCTGATTTGAAATCCTATTTTTATCATGTGCTGAAATCTAGCATTCTATTCATCTGCCTCATCTTATCCCTCTGGTATGATGTACTTCATTCTTCTTCATACAGGTATAATTTTCTTGTTCACCTTTTCCAAGCACACTATTTTTCCAGATGAACAAGAATGTATCTCAACACATTTCAAAAATAACTCAATTGGAATTTTAATTGCAATTAGGTTGAATTTTCCTTTTGGCTTGGAGGTAATTATCATTTTTACCTCAAATAACTTGAATGTTAATAGCAGTTTGCATTTATATATATATTTTTTATAACTAAAAAAATTTCTATTCATTTTACATACCAACCGCAGATCCCCTCCCTCCCTCCTCCAATCCCCCAGTTTTCCTCCCATCGCACCTCCCATTCCCACGTCCTCCAAGCCAAGGCCTCCTGTGGGGAGTCAACACAGCCTGATACACTCAACTGAGGCAGTTCCAAGCACCTCCACTGCACCAAGTCTGTGTAAGGTGTCCCACCATAGGCAGTGGGTTCCAAAAAGTCTGCTCATGCCCCAGGGATGGGTCCTGATCCCACTATCATGGGGGCCCTTAAGCAGATCAAGCTACATAACTGTCTTGCCTATGCAAAGTGCCTAGTCCAGTCCTATGGAAGCTCCACAGATATTGGTCCACAGTTCATGAGTTCCCACTAGTTTGGTTTGTTTGTCTCTGTATGCTTCCCCATCATGGTCTTGATGCCCCTTGCTCATAGAATCCCTCTTCTCTCTCTTTGACTAGACCCCTGGAGCTTGGCCTGGTGCTTGGCTGTGGATCTCTGCATCTGCTTTCATCACTTACTAGATGGAAGCTCTATGATGACAGAGTATTCACTAATCTGACTACCAGTGTAGGCTAGCTCAGGTACCCTCTCCACTATTTCTAGTAGTCCAAGATGGGGTCATCTTTGTGGATTCCTGGGAACTTCCTTAGCACCTGGTTTCTCCCTATCCCCATGATATCTCCCTCTCTAATGGCATCTCTTTCATTGCTCTTCCACTGTGTCTCTGTTCCAGCTCCACCACCTCATTCCCTTATGTTCTCATCCCCCATCCCCTACCTTCCATTATTCCCCCTAACCCCAGTCCCCCAGTCTACTCATGGAGATCTCATCTATTTCCCCTCCCCAGGGTGATCCATGCATCCTTCTTAGCGTTCTCCTTATTAACTAGCTTCTCTGGAGCTGTGAGTTGCAGTCTGGTTATCCTTTGCTTTACATCTAATATCCGCTTATGAGGGAGTACATACCATGTTTGTCCTTCCGAGTCTGGGTTACCTCCTTCAGGATGATATTTTTGAGTTCCATCCATTTTACTGCAAATTTTATGTTATTGTTTTTCATTGCTGAGTAGTATTCCATTGTGTATATATGCCACATTTTCTTTTTCCATTCTTTCATTGAAGGGCATCTTGGTTGTTTCCAGGTTCTGGCTATTACAAACAATGCTGCTATAAACATAGTTGAGCATGTGTCCTTGGAATAAGAGAAACATGACCCTTTACAATAGCCACAAATAATATAAAATACCTTGGGGTAACACTAACTAAGCAAGTGAAAGACCTGCATGACAAGCACTTTAAGTCTCTGAAGAAAGAAATTGAAGCAGATAACATAAAATAGAAAGATCTCCCATGCTCATGGATAGGTAGGATTAACAGTAAAAATGTCAATCTTACCAAAAGCAATCTACAGATTCAATGCAATCCCCATCAAAATCCCAACACAATTCTTCACAGACCTGGAAAGAACAATACTCAACTTCATATGAATAAACAAAAAAACCCAGGATAGCTAAATAGTCTTGTACAAAAAAGCCACCTCTGGAGGTATCACCATCCCTGACCTCATGCTTTACTTTAGAACTATAGTAATTAAAACAGCTTGGTATTGGCATAAAACCTGACATGTGGACCAATGGAATCAAATTGAAGATCATGACATTAATCCACATGCCTATGAACACCTGATTTTTTGACAAAGAAGCCAAAATTATACAATGGGGGGAAAAAAAGCTGTAGCTTAATGTTTTTCTGGCCCCACCTCGCTCACATGGCCCCATGGTCCCACAGCTCCTCAGACCCAAATAAACACACAGAGACTTATATTGATTATAAACTGTATGGCCTAATGGCTCAAGCTTCTTGTTAGCTAGCTCTTACATCTTAATTTAACCAATTTCTATAAATCTATATTTTGCCACATGGCCAGTGGCTTGCTGATACTTTACATCTTGCTTCTTCTGGCAGCAGCAAGCAGTGTATCCTCTGCCTCTGTTATCTTTCCTTTCTCTCTAGTTGGAATGTCCTGCCTAACCTTATTCTGCCTCACCATTGGCCAAAAAGCTTTATTTATTAGCCAATCAGAGCAACACAGATTCACAGCATACAATGTGACATCACCAATCAGGAAGCATCTTCAACAAATGGTGCTGGAATAACTGGATGTTAACATGCAGAAGAATGCAAATAGACCCATAGCTATTGCCATGCACAAAACTCAAGTCCAAGTGGAGTAGTTTGCATTTTCAAAAACACCTCTGGAGTATTGTCTGATTTGAAACTCAAGAACCTTCTTCTAAATTGGACAAGTCTCTACTATCTCCATTTAGCCAGATAAACAAGACCCAGACATGCTCATTAGCCCCAGGAACTAAGTGTGACAGAGCCCAGGCTCAGATCTGACTCTGACATGTGGCAAAATTCAAGCAGATTTCATTATTTCATGGTGGCCTAGTATTATTTTAAAAACACCAACTGGGGATGCCAGGGAGATGCCTCAGCTCTTAAGAGCACACACTGCTCTTTCAGAGGACCCAAGGTCAGCTTCCAGCACCTGTGTCAGGCAGCCAACAACCACCTGAAACTCCAAATACATGGGATCCAACACCTTCTTCTGACCTCTACAGCTTCTTGTATTCACATGTACATACCCACACCCAGATATATACAGATTCATATAATTTAAAGTTAAAAAATTAATATTTTTTAAAAACATAAACCAGGGCATTGGGAGTTATAGGTGTAAGTCCCAGTTTCACTTTGAACTCATCCCTTCTCCATTCAGGAACTCTGTCCCCTCACATGCACTGAGTTTGACCAGATCCTTTGCCAAGTCTCTTTCTTCTCTTGGGATCTGCTCTAACCACTTTTCCTAGATATGCCTATCATTTTAAACATGATGTCAAAATACTTTAATATGTTTCCAGAGCAGAACCCACATATTTCCTCTAATATCTGCTTAATTAGCATCATTAGATGAATATTAAAATAACTAATGAGATTATTATAAAAAGCTTTATTTGTATTTTATCCTCATGCTTGGTTGCAAATAATTGGAAAGTAGTTGAGAAGTCTCCAAAATAGTTAAAAATATTTTTTCATAAAATTCTGAAATCACTCAACATTAAATCTCAAAATTGTTAACTTTTCCTGGACTAGTCTAAGCCAGACAGGGAGGGTCCCAGTGCTAAAAAGGAAAGTGGACACAAACCTCCATCCCTAATGCAGAAGCAATCTCCAACTGATAACCACATGCAAAGGAAAAATTTGTTTTCTTCCGTGGAGTCTCACTGGGTATACAAACCACTCCAAAGGGCAGGCCTCGTGCCCAGCATTGGATGACCAACACAAAACAAACTGAATGGCATTTTTGTAGAACTAATTTCCGAGCTACCTGTTGTGTTTCACTGGACAATGCAGCCATTCTAATGTCAACATCACCCTGTTTTAATTACAAGTGTTGTCATGTATTTTGAAAAAAAAAAAAAGATAATATATAAAAAGCAAAGTAAACGTTTTTCACTCAGCTTACTATTTGCGATGTTTTTATTCTACTTGAAGAAATGGAGGTTGAGGCTGCTAGTAAGCTCATATCAAAGTCACTTTGCAAACAGCAATTATTTTATGGTAATTTGGACCAGTGTAACCGTACTATCAGAGGAGCCAAACATTTCCAGACATTATAGTTGTAGTTTTCCTCCCAGTATACAGATCCAGGCTTCAGTAACAGTATAGTGTTTTTATTAGGTTTTCAAACCCATGTATATATACATTTTTCTACTCATGGTGAAACAGAGTACAGGGCACTTCCAGGTGAAAGAAAGCAATCAGAATAAAGTGTCATATTTGGAAACTTAAACTGAAAATATTGATGCAGATATACCAAGATAATAGTCCAAAGAAAATATAAATCTTGGCAGAAAAATTGAATCCCCCTCTGATGCTCATGTGATACCATGTGATGTCTTGTGTCTCCCAGGGATAACAGATAGCTTGTAGAACCAGGCTAGCCAGAACCTCCACCAATGAAGGAAGTACTATATCTGTACTGCCCAGTATGCTAGCCAATAGCCTTAAAATATATCAGAGGGCTCAACTCTTTCCAGGGTATTAGGGAGAAGGTTGATCACCATTAAACTGTAATGGCATTGAGAACAGTTTTCATAGACCATCTTTGTTAACTTTGAGGGCTTGAGGTTTTGGTTGCTTGTTTACTTGCTCATGTGATTTCTGAAAGCATACCTTGGTGGTGTTCTGTGAGTAAAGGAAGCTGTTAAAAGCATTCAACTGACCATTCCCTTATGGCTAGCAGCCAGAAGCCAGGAGCTACCCGAGGATAACCATGCTCTATTCACAAGGAACATCATTAGGATAGCTGTTGAAGACTTGATGTCTGCTTCCGGTGGTCTTGTTCCAATGTCTGACTGAACCAGTGACAAAACCTTCACTCCAGGCAACACAAGTGCCAGCAACCTTCAGGATGACATCACCTACCACTATTCCAGAGTGTCCAGCTTTTTTATTGGCTCAGAACCTTGTAGAAGCTGTCTTCAGTCCTTCAATCAGGTTTGAGGGTTTGAATGAAGATGAACTTTCCCCTAGAGACTTAGTAAAATGCTTGTGATTCTCAGCTGCCATTGATATTGAGAAGACAAAATGTTGTGCTGTGATTAGTACAAGCTAGAGTCATCACATTTACATGCCATACTCACAATACATACGGACACATACACACATACCACATACTCACACAGGCTACATATCCAGGCTAAGCAGGTTGTTTGTCTCACTTTGTAGGTTAGCTGGAAAATCTGTATGACACCTCTGCTATTGCAACATTAAGCCCCAATAAAAGGCTTTCTCCTGAGTCTTTTGTCTTGTGTGTACTTGTAGGCCCCATCATGAATAAAACAGGCTGAACTCATAGTACAAAGAGGCAGCAGAATCATTTGCATGGGAAGCAGCCCTGGACTGTGGAAATGGAGATGCCAACAACATCAATACTGACAGTCTCAATAGTGGCCAAAGGATAGGTGAAGAGTTCAAGAGCCACCATGGGCAGAGTCAGCTGAGATTATGAAGGACAGAGAAGGCAAGGACTAGAGAGTAGAAGGCAAAGGCTCCAAAGGGCTACAGCTGAGAGACTGCAGGTCTTGCATGCTAGAAGTGTTCCAGAAACTGGAGCCTTGTAGGTAGAGGGTCTGATTCTCAAGTCCTGATGGCTGTTACATTAGGTGCTGTTTGGTGTTGAGACACCAATCCTCATGGATTGAGGTCTTAATGCTGATCATTGCCTTCTACTTCCATTGATATCCACTGCTACAGTCGGGGATCACTGGTCATTGAATGCAGAACCACTGAGAGCAATAAGCCTCTGACCTCAGAACCCTGAGGTATAGGTCTCCAGTCTATAGAACTTAGAGTATATGTCTCTAGCTCTCTGGACCTAATACCATAAACCTCTAGGTTAGTTGTTCCAGCCCACATACCCTTGACATTCAAGGCTGAATCAGCCCTGAATCAGTCAACACTTTGGGAGCTATGATTTGCTTATTAATATTTCCAATCACATAGTGAAAGAACCCAAATCAGCTGAGTACAAATAGCCATACATGATTACTAAGTACTAAAATAAGACTTATGCAACCAAAGGACACATTTTTATTTAAATTGTATTTGTTGAAATTAATGTAGACATATGTGGCTCTTGATAAACAAAGACTTATACTCACATATAATATTATGGTAACTCAGGGATGGATGGTCTGGTGGCAGTAACTGTGGAGGACCTGAATGTTTGTTTTAGTCATGTCATATCTAGTAAAATGTACAATTTATTTGTGTTGTCTATGGTCATTAATTAAACAAAATAAATCTATATGAACTGTCAGAGGTTAAATATTTTTATCAGCACATTCACATTTCACCCATTTTCATAGCAACTCCTTTTCTATTACATGGTGTGCATTCCAAAAGCAACAAGTAATCTTGGATATCAACAAATTCTACAGGAATTGGCCATGCTCAGAACAGCATAACTGTAAACAATGAAATCTCTTTGAATGCCAACATTTCTACTCAGAACTGCATCCAACCCAGAGACAATATGCAAACATGTAAACAATTATGAGTTTCTTTCTACATGGAAGGTGCATTAATTTACATCTTGTGAGATTGGTTTATTATTGTTGACATTGTCATTATTGTTTGTCTGTTTTCTGCAAAAATGTTTGAGAGTCTATAGGTAACGAGTCTAAGAAACTGCAAAGATATAATCTCTACTTTAAAGAACACTTGAGAAAAGGCTCAGTGGATAAAGGTGCTTACATACCCAGCCTGATGGGCCTGGATTTGATCCCTGAGATCCACCCGGTAGAGGAAGAAAACACCTGCAGGGGTCCTCTAGCCTCCACAGGTGTGCTATAGCACATGCACACACATGTGTACACACACAGATGATAGACAGACAGACAGACAGATAATGTTTTAAACTTTTTAAGGAGCCCTTGAGTTAAATAGAAGAGAAAGAGCTGAAATTCATTTACAAACTACTATTATGTCTCACTCTTATAAATGTATACAGGATATGGAGAGGGCTCAGTAGAGGAGTGAAGAACCCTATCTTTGTCCTAATGAGACCTTTCTGAACAGAGTGATGCTTGCCTGGGACTTGATAAAAGAGTAAGATGTCATTACCTGCCACCTGGGAGGTAAGAAAAGCATGCACTTGAGAAACTTTATGTAATCTCATATACTTAGCTTCCATCCCTAGAAAGAGGTCTTAGGACTTTCATTATGTGTAATATCACTCAGAGAGCTATTGCTCTTCTCAGAGACACTTCTTTCCACACCCTTAGGTAAAGTCTTAGTCCCTTTCTAGCTTGGTATTTCCTCCATTTTCTTCTTTAATGAAAAATACAGAAATATTCAAAGAGAAAAAATAAATGAGTACCTCCAAATGTTTCTTTTGCTAAGGTAAAAATTTGACTAAATATGGCCCATTGTGCTATCAGACAATGGCCTAGCATGGTTTATGTTGCATGCCACTCGCACATGCTAATGAGGGATTGGGGTCATGGCATCATCTCTCTTAGGAGATGAAGAGAGAACAACAAAGCTTTGGATAATAAAAACCTAGACTCTCATCCCTTCCCTGTTCATTATTCCTCTGTGTGAACTTGGATGAGTCACTCATCTTTCTGAGACTCAGTTTCCTTATGTCTCTGAGAGACAAGAAGAAATGAGTCAAGGGAAAGTCTGGGTAAGCTCTCAACTTTTGAGAATAATTCAAACCTGAGAAAATAAGTGCAAGGATTTTTAAGTGCTAATATCATTAAAGTCTACTTTTTTTTTAGTTGGTTTGACTGAACCCCACTGATATGTCAGTTCACAAAACATATCTACATCAATTTGCACAGCAAAATCACAATGGGTGGGAGGGTAGTATTTGGAAATCATGTTCATTGTGACTTTATATTTAGAAATAACAGAGATAGAAAGCCTAACACTTATTGGTTACATTGTGGTCTGAGATGTAGGCAAGGATAGTTATGTCAGGATAAAGTCACTACACATGGTGTGTGTTTTGAACTCTTTTGTCGCTTTTTCTGTTCCTCTTTGTCTCTCTCATCCCATCAGTTTTGCCACATTGAGGGCTTCATTAATATACTAATTTTCTCTGGATATCCACAGTCACTCTTCTGATTAACATCAGCACAATGATCTTAACCAGAGCAGCAAGACAAGAAAACTAAATACAAACTCTGAAATGGCAGGAACAGTGGGTGAAACAAAGAACATCAAAGAATCTGCCCCTCCTGTACTTCTTTGAATAAAACACTAGGATGAAGAAAAGAATTTACAAAGGTTACCGGGTATAAGTTCAATACACAAAAAAACAATGCTGTTCTTGAGTGCAGCAACAAGCGGCAAGAAAAACGGAACTTTACAAGAATATCATCTCCAAGAATTCCAGAAACATAAAACCTTTACAGTTTATTTCATTTTAAAAGAGCACTTTCTAAAGTGATAGGAATGGGTGGTATTTCCATTATAGTGGTGACTGTGACATCAATGAAAACTCTTCAAGTTCTCTATTTATATTCAAAATCTGCATCTTATTGTATGCAAACTTTACCATATCAAAACAGATTGCTAAATCTTTTTTAAAGAAAGATGGCTAGAGGAAGGGGAGAGGGGAGCCAGACGTGAAAGATTACATCATGCATGACTCCATTACAGGAACTATCTAGAATAAGTAACACTATAGAAACATAATACAGACTGACAGTTGCTAGGTGCTTAGGGGAAGGGGATGAAGTGAGCCTGGTTCTTGGATGAGTCTTACTTTGGAGTGATGGAAATGTTTCTGCAGCCACTGAGATGTGATAGACACACGACACTGTGGGTGCACTGAAGTGACTGACTGATTCACCTGAAGTTTCCAGTGCTGTGTTGAGTGAATTGCATCTCAACTACTTATTGCCTTAAAGAACATTCATTTGAAAAGTAGACATGAATGTGCTTGAAGCTAGAGCTGTGCATTGTCTACTTAGAAACCTCAGGTCTGACCTTCAGCTGGGACTTTCACTGTGCACCTAATTCTGCAGAAAGTGTTTTATATACATTCCCTCCTTCTCAACACTGGTTTAGAGATAAGGAAAAGGCATGGAGAAGCTGAAGAATGACATCTCCCTGACAACAGAGCTCGATTCTCTACCTCCCATCTTATAAAGTACTTTTCCAAGGGTAAGACCCACAGACACCTACTGCCCTTCAGGGCTAGACAATGAAAGAGATCTCTAACTCCTAACCTAGACTGTGAGATTGGAAATTATAAGTCCTTCATATTTGCACCCCACTAATAAGCACCCCCAATCATTCTTGGCTATAGAGTGTAAATTATGAAGTCCTAAGCACCTATTCTTCCTGGACGAGGGCAAAGGAGGAATCCTCAAGCGATCTCTCAGTAATTAGATGAGAAAATAAGGCCTCTACACTGGCTAACCAGCATTACTGCTTTGAATATTTTATTTTATTGTGAATGTCATATATGCAAATGAAAACCTAGATTTTCTTCCCAGAGTTCTGGAGTTCTCCAGTTTTCAGCCTATAATCCCTGCAATACTATAGTCACTAGCTAAATCCAAGCTCGTGAGTGGTTTGTGCCAAGAAGAGCATTTTTATTTTATATTTTACAAATCGTATCTAAATTACTTCATAAGATAATGCTGCTATCTGCCTCCAAGCTGCTGTCAAGCCTTCAGCCAAAAGTTTTGCTAGGAGAAACAGAACAGGCTGAGCCAGTGGTCTCTAAGGAAAGAGCAGAGAAGAATGCATCCCCTGGGAAAGCCTGGAGGAGACACCCTATGTCATGTTTTCCTCTCAATGGTAGAGCAATGCCCTTACAAAATATGCTTTCTATGTGGAATCCGACTATGCAGATAATCAGAACTGAAACTATATACCATATGCTCTTCTGAACTGCTGTTCTGATGCAAACAGAACACAAAGGAATTATCCCAGCATTCTTAAATACCTCAGAGTGATCTTAATATAAAAACCTGTCACTCATTTATTTAGTAAACATTCTCTTAAATGTCTGTTGAGTTATAGGACACTATTGCATGACTCAATTCTCACCCTACCCTTGAGATAATCATCTTTTTTTTTTGAGATAATCACCAGAAAAACAGATTGCCACTCTATAATGAAATAGGAAGCCTTAGCATTCACAGTGGATCAGTCCTACCTGGGAGGGTAGCTGGGGTTTGGACTGTTGTTACTGTTGCTTTTCATTCATTCATGCTTTATAACTTAGAAAAATGCTATTAATTAACTACAACATACATTGTGCTTTCTTTTCCTTGTTCTAGATCCACAAGTTTGAATGAGATACATTTGTGTATTTGGGTTGCATGCTCTGCTCTCTTTTGTTGGCCCCAGGATTATTATAAAGCCTTTCCCATAAGTGTTATGATTAGTGAACTTTAGATTTGATGAATTTTCATCCAAAATGTCTCTTCTCTAAACAGACCAATATAACATTTAAATTCCCCTACCAATATTCTTTTTTTTTTATTTTTGGAGCTGAGGATTGAACCCAGGGCCTTGTGCTTGCTAGGCAAGTGCTCTACCACTGAACTAAATCCCCAACCCCCTATCAATACTCTTTACACACAGTAAATTACATTTATTTTCTATTTTAGTATTCAATTCACTTAAATAGTGCCTATAAGGTATTTCCTATCTGCATCACATTAAAGACATTTTTATTTATCATATTTTATTTCCTATGTAAAACTTTATAAATTATAACATGAAATTTAAAGATTGTCACATTATGATTGTTGTTGTTGTTGAAGTTATTTCTACCAAAAAATATATTTTAAGTCCCAGTAAAACTTTGCAAATATCAATCTCAATAGAACAGCTTGATCTTTTGTCTGTTTTTAATGAATAATAATCTAAAATTTGTGCATATTTTTATTATCAATATTGCTTTATGTCAGTTTTCTCCATGTACAATGGTTGGTCATGATTCTATCAACTGAACTGTAGGATATAAAAGTTGTATACCCCCAGCTTGAAGTCTGAGCTACAGGTTCATTTTTCTTCACCCACCCCACATTAGTTCCTGTACTACCCTAGCTCAGCTACCAACCTGGATCTCCACATCTTCATTTATAGAGCAGAGGATTGGGTCAGATGGTTTTGATGTTGCTCTAGGTCAAACTACTCATGATTTACTCAATTAAATATTTTACATTTCAAAAAGTGGTAAAACCGTCTTCAAAAAATTCTATATTTGGGACTGGAGAGGTGGCTCAGTAGTTAATGACACTTGCTAATCTTTCAGAGGACATGTGTTCAATTCCTAGCACCCATATGGTAGCTCACAACCATCTGTAATTCCAATTCCAGGAGAACCAATACCTTTTCTGGCTTCTGCCAAGTACCAGACACACAAGTGGTACACATACATACAAATGGGCAAAATACTCACACACATCAATAAAAAGTACATATCTTTTTAAAAATAATCATAACAGAAATGACAAGGAAAGACTGTGTGTGGTTATTCCTGATAAATGGAAGCTGTTCTAGACTGGATATTTACTTCTTTACCAAGACTTACACGTGAAATCCTAACTCTAGTGTGGTGGTATTGAACCATGGGGCTTTGGGTTCACAAGGTCAGAGCTCTTCTGAATGAGACCAGTGCCTTTTTTTTTTCCTTTTTAAAAAAATTATATTTATGTTTTTATTTTACACATCAGCCATAGGTTCCCCTTTCTCCCCCCTCCCGCCCCCACCTTCCTCCCAGCCCCTCCCCTCCATTCCCATCTCCTCCAGGGCCAAGACTCCCCTGGGGATTCAGTACAGGCAGGTCCAGTCCCCTCCTTCCAGGCTGAGCAAAGTGTCCCTGTGTAAGCCAAGGTTCCAAACAGCCAGCTCATGCACTAAGGACAGGTCTGGGTCCCCTGCTTGGGTGTCTCCCAAACAGTTCAAGCTATTCCATTGTCTCACTTATCCAGAGGGCCTGATCCAGCTGGGGCTCCACAGCTTTTAGTTCATAATTCATGTGTTTCCATTTGTTTGGCTATTTGTCCCTGTGCTTTTCCAATCTTGGTCTCAACAATTCACACTCTTATAGTCCCTCCTCTTTCTGGACAATTGGACTCCTGGAGTTCCACCTGGGGCCTGGCTGAGGATCTCTGCATCCACTTCCATCAGTTATTGGATGAGAGTTCCAGCACAACAGTTAGGGTGTTTGGCCATCTGATCACCAGACTAGGTCAGATCAGGCTTTCTCTCGACCATTGCCAGTAGTCTACAGTGGATGTATCATTGTGGATTCTGGAGACTTCTCTAGCACTTTGCTTCTTCCTGTTCTCATGGTCTTCATTTATTATGGTCTGTTATTCCTTGTTCTCCCTTTCTGTTCTTGATCCAGCTGGGATCTCCTGCTCCCTTAAGCTCTCTTTCCCTCGAACTTTGCCCTCCATTACTCTCATTGTTGTCCAGGTTGTTCATGTAGATCTCATCTATTTACAAACATGCTTTAAAAGATTGTTCAATTTAAGAGCCTTTTATTTTATTTCAGAAGAAATAAAATGATAATCATAAAATTATAAAGTAAAAAATAACTAATTTTGCATAATTCCAGTATTCATATTCATAGAAATACTTAGCACAGAATATTGAGATTCTTGCCTGGCTCACTCAGGGAAATTTTCAATCCTTGGGAATAAAAAAAATATTTATTTGCCTCTGGAAAGTGAACACCTTGCCCAGCATGTCCCGTTGACTTTAAGTAACTTTAGTTTGAATATATATGTTGTTTCTGTTTATACAATTGTTAATGTGTGTGGCTTTCAAGCATTTCCTATAAAGGAGTGACCAGTATATCTCACTAACATTCCTTAGTGTGGGCCATCCTGAAGCACAGCACTCACATCCATGTGCTTTGAAGACTCCTATTCCTCTTTTTCCAATCATGATCATGTGCCCATCCCTTTCTAGACCCTCTAGTGAAGAAAGGTCCAAGAGTTGTCACTGAGTGAGAATCATAGCTCATACAGCAGGGCTGTGCGCTTTGATAACCCCTCTGGATCAGGATCTAAAACTGACCAAGAGCAAAGACAAGAGGAAAGATGGGGAGGAAATATTCTGTTCATATGTATTCATTAGTTAAATTCCATCAAGACAGAAAATGTATGTGGGGGAGGGTATGTATGTATACATGTATATATATACAGATTATATACATTGTGTGTGTGTGTGTGTGTGTGTGTGTGTGTGTGTGTGTGTGTACTACTACATATCAACACCCCAAGCGACTACCTAGGTCATAGTAGGTACTCAGCTAACTTTTTTAATAAATAGGAAGCTGGCAAAGGACCTTTGTGTTTATTGAGAATATACAAGTTGACAAATCCTGTGCTAATTCCTTTGATTAGTGTTCCCATTTTAAGGGTAATCCTCAAGTCATCCTCATGAGACAGAGTATATAACCTGTCTAATAAAGTGGGAAAACAAGCCCCACTACTATATAAAGTATATTATTATATTATCAGTTCTTCACAGATAAGACATTGAGGCCTAAAAGATTTGTCAGAATGAAAAGGAATTTAGAGATGATCTAATCCAGCACTCGTTTTACTGATGAAGAAGACACACAGCTTGCAGAACCGATTTTCTAAAGTTTCACAGGAGTTAGAGTTGAAGGCTGGACATAAATTCCACTCTCCGTCTTCACTGGAGGTCCTAGAGTGATGTTCTGATGCCTCTTTACTATTTCTCTGCTTGTTACAAGAAGAAAACATTAGACACCATCTGCCACAGTGATCCAACCCCAAAGAAAAACTGTGTTTTTCAAATCCCATGATACAGGCCAAACACACAATACCTTCTGACACCCGCCCCATACCCCTCCACCCTGGGAACTTTGTCTACCTTCCATGATCCTGCATGCAGCTCTTGCCTTTTAAGATATTAGCTTCGTACATAGCCTTGAAAACTGTGGAATTTCTGCACTTGTCAGGGAAACATTTAGTCAAGAACAGAACATACTTTCTTTTTCTTGTTTTAACTTGACTTCATTGTTCACCAAATACAGTTTTCTTTCTGTAAAGTATAGCTGAGCACTTTATGGCAGGGTTTAGCATTAAAATCTATACTATAAAGATCTCTCTTTGTCCCTGTACACTGACAGTCTGTCAAATAAGGCTAATGTGGATTGCTAAAAGCATGATTGCATTATTAGGTAATTCCCCAGGTTGACTCTTGGCGTCTGTGCATGTTGTAGAGGGCAAAGTCAACAAGAAGTGGGATCAGGAAACAGAGAACAGGACATGCAAACATGAGCATATGCTGCTGTCTGGCACTGTTCTTGCTGCTGGAGCTGTCTAGATTTCTGAGGCAACCACCATTCAGCCCTTTCTCTTCTCCTAGGCACACCCTTGTTCTGCATCTCAAGTAAATACTTCCTGATCTGAGAGAGTGAGAATATTTATCAAGAAGAATTGCATAGTTGGACTTTATTTGTAATGTAGTAGATTGGTGTTTTACCAAGAAAGCGAAACAGTCCTTAATGCAGCACATTTGTTTACAATGAATTCACTCCTACATTTTCTGGTTGGGATGGTCATTCAAATTTCCAGACATACTTCCCTCCCTGCTTTCTTGCTACAAAGCTTCTTCTCAGGGTGATCTTCCTAGAGTCTAAATCTCATCCTGTCACTCCCCTGCTAAAGTCCCTCCACACTGCTTGGCATGTACAGAATGAGGTGCCAACACATCCACAGGTCAGATTGACAAATGCTTGAATCCCTTGTTCCACCCAACCCATCTGCTCTCTCCTACCTTACACCATAAACCTTCTCATCCAGTAAGCAATGCGTGATTGTTTATTTCTCAGCAAGACAACTGGTCTCTATGCAAGAGTTACTCTGGAATGGATTGGGGCTCAGTTCAGCAACTTAACTAATTATATCCACAAGGATCCGATTTCCAAACGAGGTTGTAAGTTCCTATGAATTTTGTGGGGACACTCTTCAACTCAGTACAACATAAATTGGCAAATCTGTTGAATATCAGATAAATCAATTTTTTTTAATTGAATATTTTATATAAAAATATAAAACTTGAAAATACTTTCTTGTAAATGTAAGTAAATAAATTTAGACTCTGGGAAAGGAAACACTTAG
Source organism: Onychomys torridus (assembly GCF_903995425.1). NCBI lineage: Eukaryota > Metazoa > Chordata > Mammalia > Rodentia > Cricetidae > Onychomys > Onychomys torridus. The sequence continues at coordinate 76,631,534 of NC_050444.1, forward strand.
TAAAAATCTAATGCCTTTAAGGTCAGAAGGAAAATGAGGACGCCTCTTCCCCATCACACTGGCATGCAAGGCTATTCTGTATCCTCGTGTTTCACAGACTCACAAGGACAGCACACCCTCACCTCTCTCCCATTGATCTTGAAATCATTGATTCTTTCAGCAGTCACCCTACACTCTGAGACACGTTCAGTGCCTTCTTCTCAGTAAGTGTTTCCCCACTTTGCATTCACCAGCTTAAGTGCAAAACAGCTCTGTGAGTTTTACATTTCACAAACAGTGGGAGTAAACTTTTCTACTCTGAGCTTCCTAACTACTTACCAAGGAATTATTAAGGTCTGGTATTCAGTATGATCCATCCTTTCCTCCTTACCATCTCTTCTCAAAAATATTGTAATCAGGGCCGTAGAGGTGGATTAGTGGTTAAAAGCACTGGTTGCTCTTGCTGAGGAGGGTTCAATTCCCAGCACCCACATAATGGTTCACACCTATCCATAACTCCAGTTCCAGGGAACCTGATGCCCTCTTCTGCCCCTCACCAAACTAAGCACACTTGTAGTGCACATACACACTTGTAGAAAAAACACTGAGGCATTAAAACTATACTGAGTGACCGTTTTAAAAACTGTAATCAATGAAATGGAGTGTGCAGTCTTTACTCATTTATCTGTCAGGAACAAGGATACTTTTCATCTCTAACACTTTCCACTCTCTCTGTTGTGGATAAAGAAGGCTCACTCCCCCCGAAGCCCAATACATCTAATAATGTTTAGTGCTTTGATTCCTTTGGGATTTAGTGCTTCGCATTTTATGGTTACCATGGGAAGGGAAAACAAATATGGCCTTCAGCTTCTCTCTGCATCGTGAAGCTCTTACAACTGAAAGTCGCCATTTGTAAGAAGTCTGTTTCTGTTATTGACTCACGGTGTCACCTAAAAACACAAAGTCCAAGAACTTGATCATTTAGCCTCTCTAAACCACCTCCTAACATTTTTGCTGATGCATATCAAAGTCCATTGCTACAGATAAGTACTACGGGGAAAGAAAACAGGTGTGGCTGGCATCAAAATAATCCTCTGCTCTAATTAACCAAGGTAAATGTGATCTGGTAAGAAATCAGTTTTAAAGAGGAACATGTTGCTATTAATGCTTAAAAAATCCATAAAATAACCCAAAATGCAATTTGTCTTTATCAGGTATAAATGTATGTGCTTATTCGTGCATAGAATACACATGGCATTTAAATGATGAGTGGATGCTGCCATGGATTACATAGTTAAAATACATAGATGGGGAATTATAAAAATTTTCTTCAACTTGATCTTTTTTGGTAAGATATTCTCATTCTTGTGAAGGCTGATGTGGATGAATTGGCAACATTGAGAGGTCTCTACTTTAAGGTACTAGGAAATACTATTGGGTATGAGGGACAATGGGAATGAATTATCCCAGCATTGTCATATATGTGGTAAAACAACCCAACTGAAAATATTCTTTAGACAGTGGAGGTTAACATACTGTCACCTCTTGCATATGTGCAGTGCTTAATGATTTTGTTATTAAGATTGTAGCAGGTTTAGGAAGAACTTTACAGTGGATACATAAGGCATCATCCCTCTACAGTGCCAGCATCTCAACTGTCTATATCACCAGTGTCAGGCATTGGATTTCCACTGTACCTCTGAGGTCTTTTTTCCTAAGCCATAGAATCCTGGACAAGAAAAATATCTGAAACATCTGAACATGGTCTATTCTGACCAGTACTATACAAATGACCACTGTCCTCAGAAACAAGGAACAGTTGAGAAACTATCACAGACCAGAGAAGCTATGGGCAGGTAACAAATGTAATGTGGGACTGAATGGCATCAAGGATGGTATCAGGAAAAGCTCCTGGGCCCCAAATAAAGCACAGAATTCAAGAACCAATAGTATAGCCATTGCTAGTTGGCAAAATGTACCAACATTGGTTTGTTAGGTGTGACGCCCGTGCCATGCTAATACATGATGCTAAGAGTTGGGGAAATTGATTAGAAAACAGAAGTCTGGGTACCCCATATCTAAACTTCCAAGTTTTGTAAAGAAATAAATGTATTTAAATGAACATTTTTTTTTCAGAGTAGATGAATATCTCAATGGCTATTCAAACTTGGGCCCTCATCCTTGCCCAACCATGTAAAGTCAGGAACAATAGTGTGTATCTGCAATGTCAGTGCTCCTATATGTCACTGCACACATACCTTAGCACACCAACACAAACACAGAGTTTGGGTTATACACATCCATACTCACACTCACATATACAAACACACATGCATACACCACACACATGTGTTTCTCTCTTTCTTATCCTCTCTCTCTCTCTCTCTCTCTCTCTCTCTCTCTCTCTCTCTCTCACACACACACACACACACACACACACACAGACTTTAAAAATTTCCCCTAAGTCTTGCCGAAACAAACTCAATGATATAATCAACCCCCCCAAACATTGGTTTGAAAGGAAATAAGCATTAATTGACTCATGAAAAATATCAGGTTCAACACATCCTGAGACCATTCCAGATTAATAAATGCAAATCTGTTTACTCCTACTTTATATGTGATTATCAATATTTGCACCACTGAACCACTTTAACAGACAAGAAGAAAGAAATACACACTGAGAACCAAGTCTGTGTCAGGCAGCCAACACTCCATCCTCTCACTCCTGAAAAGTGGCTGCTAGAAAGCTCATCGTTTAAGTAAAGGAGGGGCCAAGAGGCTAAATCATGTTCTTAATCATGTTCTCCCCCGCCCCTCTCTCTCCCTCTCTCTCCTCCTTCCCCCTCCCCCTTTCCCCCTCCTCCCCCTCCTCTCTCTCACCCTCCTCCTCTTCCCCCTCCTCCTCCTTTACCTTCTTTCTTCTTTCTTTTCTGGTAAGTTGTTTCTCGCTGCTTTCTATTCTCAGAGCTACCTCCCATGGAATGTTAGGCACAAAAGCCTTGTGAATTACTACATGAGTAGACTCTACACTCCTAAGTTTACACTATGCCCAACACAGATGTTTGAAATCCAGAAGAGTGCCCAAACAAAGACATGAGCTGATTCAAATAGCCAATTGGGCAAGGAGCCTCTGAGCAGCCTTTCAAAGCATCAGGAGCCCACACCTCCTGTGAGCTCTCAGGTTCCTCTTTCTAGGTCCAAGGGGCTGCCCTGGGGAATGTTCTGCTTGCTTTGGCAGCTTGGATGCTCTGTGCCAGAGTTATCCCGGCAGAAGCCTGTAAGGTACATTGGTAATGCTAGTCAGTAATAATGTATCAAATTCCTATAGTCACTTTTGCCAAATGAAACTTAATTAAGCACAAAAGTGGGTTACTGCAATGAAATGCACGTGTGTTCTTTATAGTCATGCATGCCTTGGGGTATTTGGAAAATACCGTAAATGCGTGTTATTGCAGGAATCTTGTTATCAGCCAGAAAGAAGTCTTTAGATCCTACGAATATGTTTTGCAATATGTGAGCATCTTGGAATCTCAATGGGAATGTGTCAGTTTATCTGCATGAGCTAAAATACATTTTGTGCCCAGGCCAAAGCATGATCTTCCCCCTCAGTAATCACAATACAATGAGCCTTGCTGCTTTCAAGTTTCATCTGCTCTTGCAAATCCACATCAAGTTTTCCAAAGATCTAGGTAACCAAGAGGCTTGCTGTGGTTATTTTGATTCTACTAAGAGCACTAATTGCCTTTGAACATGAGCAGTTATTTTAGATTTAGTTTTAAAAACTCATATGCAGTTTAATCTGGAGGGCAATTAAGGGCCCATCCTATTCAAGTTCTTCCTCTCATTAAATGCAAAAGCGTAGGCTCAGATTCGTGACTAGTGACAAAAGAAGTGGGATTGTGGTAGTTTGAATGTAATTGGCCTCCATAATCTCATAGGGAGTGGTACTATTAGGGGCGTGGCTTTGGTGAAGTGAGTATAGCCTTGTTGGTGGAGGAAATGTATCACTGTGGGGGTGGGCTTTGAAATCTTTTGCTTAAACTTTGCTCAGTGTCATAGTTAACTTCCTGTTTCCTGCAAGATGTAGGACTCTCAGCTACTTCTCCAGCACCACATCTGCCTAAATGCCACCATAATGATACTGGACTGAACCTCTGAAACTGTAAGTGAGTTACCCCAATGAAATGTTTTCTTTTAAGGGTTGCCATGCTCATGGTGTTTCTTCACAGCAATAGAAATCCTTAGACAGGGATGCGGGGAGTTTTATAGGGTAGCAGATATGCTTACAGCCCCAGTACTAAGATAGCAGTACATACAACTCACTCCAAAATCTACACTTGGAATAGGAAACTCCTTAGATTATTTCCACCCCACATCATCTATACAGAGTCTTGTTCAAGTCATGGATCCAGAGGAGAAAGACACTCAAATCTAATCAGAGGTGAGCCTCTTACCAAAGATGAAGTTATATATGTGTCACAGAGTGTTTACAGTATAATAAGTCTCCTTGTCCAGACTGTAGGATATAAAAGTTGTATACCCCCAGCTTGAAGTCTGAGCTACAGGTTCATTTCTTCCACCCATCCCCACATTAGTGTCCTGTACTACCCTAGCTCAGCTACCAACCTGGATCTCCACATCTTCATTTATAAGAGCAGAGGATTGGGTCAGATGGTTTTGATGTTGCTCTAGGTCAAACTACTCATGATTTACTCAATTAAATATTTTACATTTCAAAAAGTGGTAAAACCGTCTTCAAAAAATTCTATATTTGGGACTGGAGAGGTGGCTCAGTAGTTAATGACACTTGCTAATCTTTCAGAGGACATGTGTTCAATTCCTAGCACCCATATGGTAGCTCACAACCATCTGTAATTCCAATTCCAGGAGAACCAATACCTTTTCTGGCTTCTGCAAGTACCAGACACACAAGTGGTACACATACATACAAATGGGCAAAATACTCACACACATCAATAAAAAGTACATATCTTTTTAAAAATAATCATAACAGAAATGACAAGGAAAGACTGTGTGTGGTTATTCCTGATAAATGGAAGCTGTTCTAGACTGGATATTTACTTTCTACCAAGACTTACACGTGAAATCCTAACTCTAGTGTGGTGGTATTGAACCATGGGGCTTTGGGTTCACAAGGTCAGAGCTCTTCTGAATGAGACCAGTGCCTTTTTTTTTTCTCCTTTTTAAAAAAATTATATTTATGTTTTAATTTTACACATCAGCCATAGGTTCCCCTTTTCTCCCCCCTCCCGCCCCCACCTTCCTCCCAGCCCCTCCCCTCCATTCCCATCTCCTCCAGGGCCAAGACTCCCCTGGGGATTCAGTACAGGCAGGTCCAGTCCCCTCCTTCCAGGCTGAGCAAAGTGTCCCTGTGTAAGCCCAAGGTTCCAAACAGCCAGCTCATGCACTAAGGACAGGTCTGGGTCCCCCTGCTTGGGTGTCTCCCAAACAGTTCAAGCTATTCCATTGTCTCACTTATCCAGAGGGCCTGATCCAGCTGGGGGCTCCACAGCTTTTAGTTCATAATTCATGTGTTTCCATTTGTTTGGCTATTTGTCCCTGTGCTTTTCCAATCTTGGTCTCAACAATTCACACTCTTATAGTCCCTCCTCTTTCTGGACAATTGGACTCCTGGAGTTCCACCTGGGGCCTGGCTGAGGATCTCTGCATCCACTTCCATCAGTTATTGGATGAGAGTTCCAGCACAACAGTTAGGGTGTTTGGCCATCTGATCACCAGACTAGGTCAGATCAGGCTTTCTCTCGACCATTGCCAGTAGTCTACAGTGGATGTATCATTGTGGATTTCTGGAGACTTCTCTAGCACTTTGCTTCTTCCTGTTCTCATGTGGTCTTCATTTATTATGGTCTGTTATTCCTTGTTCTCCCTTTCTGTTCTTGATCCAGCTGGGATCTCCTGCTCCCTTAAGCTCTCTTTCCCTCGAACTTTGCCCTCCATTACTCTCATTGTTGTCCAGGTTGTTCATGTAGATCTCATCTATTTCTCTGTCATTTGGCTATCCCTGTGTCTTTCCTAGGGTCCCATTTTCTAGGTAGCCTTCCTGGAGTTTTGTAGCAGTCTAGTCATCTTTGTTTTACATCTAGTATCCTACTATGAGTGAGTACATACCATGTTTGCATATCAGCATTGTTTGTAATAGCCAGAACCTGGAAACAACCTAGATGCATGGATAAAGAACATATGGTACAGATACACAATGGAGTACTACTCAGCAAAGAAAAACAATGACATCACCAGACTCAGAAAGACCATTGCCTTTATAAAAGACACCCATGGAATTCCTTTCCCCATCCACCTGGTGAGGATGTGGGGGGAAGGCATCATCTACCATGTGAGGATGCAAGAAAAACATCACCCACTAATCATGAAGCTGACTCTTGTCAGACATTGAACCTGCAAGCACATTGGACAGACTTACTCCATGGCCTCAGAAATGTAAAAAATAAACTTCTATTTTCTATTAGGCAGCCAAGGTATGACATAGCTAGTTAAACAGACAGACATATAAAGCCAATATTGTAAAACATTAACAACAAAGGAACCTTCCTATAGACTCAAAGGCATGCTTTGCTCTAGTTTTGTAAGTTTATTCTATAATTTTGGAGCTTTTCCAAACAGAGTTGTTTTTGTTAATCTAAGCCCTGCAACTGATTACCACCAGAATCAGAGTTATGACCACACTCCACTCAAGAACAAAGGTAGCCATTTTAAGAACATCTCTAAAATATACAGTGGGGAGGCATCTAATGCCATGACATCCTTCATGCACAGTTAGCACAAAACCAAAATTTCAATATATACCAGCTATGTGTAAGGTCACCTCAGAAGACCTCCCTGTTTGATTTGGGGCTGACTCTCCTCCTTCAGGGGCCTGCTATCATTCAGCCATCAAAAAGTAACTTTCCATGATTCTAAAACTTATGATGTGGCCTGGGGTGATGGCTCATTGGGCATAATATTTGCTGTGCAAACATGAGTACCTAAGTTTGAATCCCAACAACACATGAAAAGCCAGACACAGCAGCACATATTTGTAATCCCAATGCTCCTATGTAAGATGGGAAGCTAGTAGAGGGGAACTTTCCCCAGAGGCTCAAAGGGTAACTAGCCTAGTGTACACAGTGGTAAACATAAGAGACCTGTTTCAAACTAGGTGGAAGCTAAAAACTGGTGCCCAAGGTTGCCATCTAATTTTCACAATTGCACGCACGTGAAATGTACACACATAGACACATACATGCACGCACTTAACAATATATACAGCCACAAAAAGTACTATGAGAAACAAATAGCTGTTGAATGCAGAAAAACCATTAAGGTACATGTTTTCTGTCTAAAGCAAACAAAAAGTTGACTATTGTTTCTCCAAGTATAAACAGGAAAAGCATCTTACTGGGATAGTCTGACAGTCCAGAATCGTAATGACCATTTACGCTTTCCTCCAAAACATACCTTTATGATGCATTGGCCACAGCCTCTCCATAGTCCACTCCATGAGTCTATAGTGCATCTGACTGTGTACAGAAGACAATTTACACACACATCATGATCCTTTGCTACTCTTCATGGAGGGAACAAATCCTAGCCACATCCTTGGTCACTTAGAGAATGCATGCATTAATGAAAAGTTATCTTTACTAACTCATTCATAAATTTAAAGGACTAGATATTGTCCAGGGAATTAAGAGATGTTGACATGTGATTTGTTCTACAGAAAGAGCTAAGCCCTAAATCTAGGTTCTGCCCTCAGGAAGCTTGTAATTGGATTGCCATGTCAAGGAGCACACAAGGCTGCCACAGGCACCCATACCAGTGGTCTCCACAGAGCCCAGAGGGTTCATGTGTTCTATGTCTATTGGCCCAGAAGGCATTCCAAGAGTAGTTTCCATAATCTTGATTATTTAACTATGTTGAGCAACCATAAAGTGCTGTGTTCTCTCTTGCCTCCTGGCCTACGGTACCTGTAGCTCTTCTGCCGAGAATTTTCTCATTGTCAACCTCACCACAAAGTGGGCCCACTTCCCACCACCCAAACAACTTCATTTATTTAATGTCTACTTTCTAGTTTATGTCATCTTTTACCACTAAAATGGTTTCCCTAACTGCAGTAGACAGCCTTACTGTGCTCTTCCTTTGGACAATGACTATTAATGCTTAGCTTGTGGTATATCTGCTTCTCCAGTTAATGACATGTAGGAGGATTTTTCTGTCCTGCCTACCAGTGCCCAAATCACAACACAGATTGTTATTAATTATGAAAGCTCAGCCAATAACTTAGGCTTGTTCCTAACTAGTTTTTATAATTTAAATTAACTCATATTTTTATTAATTTGCTTTCTACCATGTGGCTTTTACCTCTATCCATTTTGTGTGTCCAACTTAGTCCATGTCTGTCTGGCTTCTCTGTCCTTCTTCTTCTTCTTTCCAGCATTCTCTCTGCCCCCAAAATTCTGCATAGCTATTAGCCATTCAGCTTTTTATTAAACCAATTATAGTGACAAATCTTCACAGTGTAAAGAAATATTCCACTACCATGTTAAGAATTCTGGGATCACACAGCCTGGATTCAAATCCTGGGGCTGTCATTTACAGGTCTTGAGGCTGGTGCAAGTTGGTCAACTCTATAGCCCCTGCATCTCCTAAGGGTTTTTAGTCTCATGTTATCTCAAGACAACTCTCACGGATATGTTATCTTAACTGTGAATGAGGAAAATGAGTGTTTGAGAGATCCAATAACTAATTTGATAAAATAGACCAATGAGCAGAGGTTGAAAGTTAAACCTAGGGATGTGGAGGAGGACATTTTTTAAAACATAATGATGAACTTCTCAACCAAGTGATGGCATGAGTTCTTCCACCATGAGAGTGGAGTTGAGTCTGCCTTTCTGAAGGCAAGTTGAGTCTGCCTTTCTGAAATTGGGTAGGGAGAAATGCCATACAACTGTGAGTTAAGATCACTCCTTCTCATGAAAGGGGCTTCCAGGAAGGGAACTTCAATGGACAATTCTAAGAATCTGTTCAAGGAGCATTTAGTTACATTTTCACATCATATTTAGTGATGAGCTTCAAAGTATTTTTTATGTCTATTTTCATTTCTATTTGAGTAGGAAAGAGAAAAAAATGAAATATGCTGACAAGGGCACCATGGCCACGCCTTCAGTGGCTTGGAAAGTGTCCTCACTTCTTAGAGTACAGGAAGGTCAGGGGTGACACAGAAACCCATGATGGTTTTTATGGTTGAATTGGGAGGCAGGATAACACAGAGCTTACAATAATGAGGTTTTTTTTACTCAGACAAAGCCGAATTTCCCAGCCTTGTAACCTTAAAAACTGAATCAGACTTTTTCAAGGTTCTAGATAAAGTCAGGTCTTCCAAGTCAAAAGGACAAATCAGAAAGGAGGGGGCAGCATAATGTTACAAAACAAGTCCCAAGACAGTGCATACCCTCCACATGGCCACACCCTCAAGAGGGCAATGATAGCATTGCTTGTATTTATTTTGATGGTATCTATGTCTCTCTCAACAGTTGACCCCAAATCCTTCTTCAGCAAATACTGCTGCAACTTCAACTTATCTGTTTGTTCAGAGTTTCTTTTTCTTTTTCTTTCTTTCTTTTTTTTTTTTTTCTGGAGCTGAGGATGAACCCTGGTCCTTGTGCTTGCTAGGCTAGCGCTCTACCACTGAGCTAAATCCCCAACCCTTGTTCAGAGTTTCAAGGGCTACACTTAGATGTTTGGGTTCAATTTTCCTTGACTTGTGCAGCCACTGTTGTGAACAGCTCAAAGATCTCCTTTCAAAATAAATTTCACCTATCAATCACTCAACAACAGAGGTCTATATTTTAATGATACTGGCTTTTTACCATTTCTAAAAATGCTGTTACTCAGGTGACGAATGAGTCGGTTTTCCCAGGTGATTGCACTTTATGAAATGTGGGTAGCAGGTCTTGTAAGATTTTTGAACTTCCTATGGTTTCATCACTGATGATAATGAGGGAGGCAACAAAGTGACCATTGTAGGAATGGGGTCACATGGGAGGCTTGTCCCAGTGAGAGCGCACCACTGCATGGGAGCCTAGGAAGATCCACTTTTACATCTACTGGCAGGCCAAAATCAGACCTTAAATCCCTGCTTTGGTATTGGCTCAGCTCCTAGATGTAACAAGAACCTGGAGGTTCCTGGCACTGGCCACTGCATAAGAGTGCCTTTAATAAAGGTGCCACTCGATACCCCTGGGAAGGTAGGGGAAGGAAGGCAATTTGAGAAGTGCTGATTTGATCCACCTCTGACATCACCAGTTAAATAAATGAAATCAATTACATGAGTAATGCACACACACACACACACACACACACACACACACACACACACACATACACAATTTCTTTATAATTGCCTGTATTTTAGTATGCACAGTGTCAAGGTATGTAAAAGGTAAGTAAGTGTTTTCAAAAGATTTTCATTGTGATATAGAAACATTTTTGATACATATGATAACTGAAATTGTGAGGGGGCTAACCAGACTCCTAGGAGTCATTTGCTACCTAAGTCCTTGGTCAGTTTCAGGCCAGTTTTCCCATAGACTTGAGCCTTCAAGACATCCCACCACAATGAATGCACATAGCTTGTTCTAGTCAATGAATGACATCAACTTGGACTCATAACTGAAATGATCTGGTTTCAATGACAACATCACCTTAGACAAGACTGTATTACTCAGCTGAGGACTCAGGACTATGACAACCTGACTCTAAGCTGCTGCCAGAATGTCTGGAGAGGAAGGTCAGATGTATGTGGCTCAGACCCACCTGAGCATAGTTTTTAATTTTGAAGGTTTCCCAATCATTTTCACAGAACACCTTCCAGAGTGAAAGAACATCCATATTCATACAGGTGTCTTTAGAGGAACATTTTTTAATAGCTTTTGTCCCTTTGACCCTTTCATCATGGGCAGTTAAGACAATTGTACTCAGTAGTAGATACCATTGCTTTGTTTCCTGACAGAATGTAGGTCTCCTTATTTTATTGACTGGGTGAGAAAAATCCAATTAAATGTTTTCGAGCAAGTATGTGTATGCAATTGTAATTAAGATAGGGGGAAATGACATGTTTTTCAGTGTCCAGATTAATGGTTTTTCAAAGAATAAACACATGTTACTTGCATTTGAGTTAAGACCGAATATGACTAACTCAGGAGAAGGTGTTGATGGGCCAAATTCCCCTGCATTATTACCACCCCTCAGCTCTCCAGACACAACCCACTCCTAACAGCTTAAATGAAACTGGCTTGTATGATACCTCATGGAAATAGATGTATATATGTTTTCATGTCAATTCTTTTGCTAAGTCTCTGGCTTGTGCTAATTATTTTTGTTTTATCTTATTGCAAATCATTCACTTTCACTAAGTGAGTATATAACAATTTAACAGTGTACTAACTGATGATCAGTGAGAGATTCCCTACTTTGGGCTTTACTGGTAATTCTGCCATAAGGGCCATAGTATGTGTCTTTTGGTGAACCTAAGTGAATTTCTTGGTGTGGGTATACATGGGAGTGAAACTGTTGTCCATGGATTATCGGTAAATCTTTTGTTTACCCTCAGAATCAGTTACATACAGTTTAATTTTCTTATCTTTTATTTATCCACATCATCTGAGTTTTCAAAATCTATTGCTTCTGAATGGACAAGAGAGCTTGTCCCCATTCCTTTCTACTTTTGGGTTCTTCATCCTGCTAGTGAGCAGCAGACACTGGTTGTCCTCCAGTCTCTGATCTGGGACTATGGGCTTGCTTCCTGGAGGACAGCGTCTCTAACTAGTGAGAGACAATTCTTCAGATGGAGTAGTAGGCAGTCTCAGTGAGAAAAGAGAGGCCATGGTGGAGCATTGGGCTACACAGCAGAGTCTTTTAAAAAAACTGAAAATATTTCTTCAAATAACCCACCTAGTGCCAGGAGAGATGGCTCAACTGTTGAGAGAATTGACTACTTTTCCAGAGGATGCAAGTTCAATTCCCAACACCCATATGGCAGCTCACAAATAAATGAAACCACAGCAAAGAATCCACCCAGAGGTTTCTCATTGCTGTGTTCTCTATAGAAGTTAGATCTAATGACTTGTGAAAAGTTTGCTTAGCTATGAAGCGAAAGGGTGTCAGGAGCCATGGAAGCAGAGGACATGGTGCTGGACAAATGAACATCTCCAGTCTCCATCTTCTTCCTCGATGTTCTTCTGGTCGTCTGGCCACCCTGTTGAAGGGACTGCAGTCAACCTTGTTGTTGCTTTCTGTTCACAACTAATCAGCCTCTGTTTCATCTGCTCTTCAGCTCTCATCCTTCAAACCCACTCCTCCATTCTCCCTCTACCTCTCTCCTGTGTTCAAATGCCCTATATCCTCCTCCTTTTCCCCCCACTGCACCCCATCATATAAAGCCCACTCTCTGTATTTGGATATACCTAATGAAATAAAAAATTTAGGATGAATGCAATTAACTGCTGTTTGGTTTCTCTCTCTCTCTCTCTCTCTCTCTCTCTCTCTCTCTCCCTCCCTCCCTCCCTCCCTCCCTCCCTCCCTCCCTTCTTCCTTTCTTCCCTCTCTCTGGTTTGTTTCTAACTACTTACCTCTTTCCTATGGAATCATTCTCTCCAGGTATACAGCAGAGCTTGCAATTATAGGGCACGCTATGCTTTTAGGCACATGCTGCTCCTAATGCTCCATCCTTACCACACCCTCTTACTACCTTTCCCCATGAAACAAAATAGGAAATGCCAGGTGTCTTCTAGCCAGCCTCTGGATCCTTGAGTCCTTCCTCTGGGTTCCAACAGAACTTTTGTTCACTCAGCAACAAAGCATGACAATCCTTTGCTATTTCTGTCTCTTTCTGGGTGATTCTTAGAGTTGCCTCTATATTCAGCTTCACCCTAGGGATTATAACTTAGCTAGCAGAGGGGACTATTAGTCCTTTCTTAAGGCTGTAGGTAATTCTATTGTGTTGAAAACACTGCCCCAGGCTTTAAGCTCCTGTGAACTTGGGCCCTTTCTTAACTTTCTATAAACTTCATATGTTTCCTAAAGGCCCTGGTTCTGTGTGAGTTCTCTAGGTCCTCATCCAATATTTGTTGTGTGTAGTTGTTAATAGAGGAAGTTGACTGGGGTGCATTTGGAGGCTCAGGAAGGGGAGGGATTATCTGAGTATGTGGCTGAAATGAAACATCTTTCCTTGCCTATTCATCCCTGCAGAGCTGGGCCAGTTTCAGATACTGGAATGATGCCAATCTATACCCAGAAGATGTTTAATCTTGGGCTGTTTCATCTCCATTTGCACATTTCAATTTCACTGGTCCATCATTCACAAATGCTCCACGCATGAGTGAGTCTGTGGAGAGAGTGGGAGTTTCTAAGCTCTGCAGCTTATGGTGTAATGCAATAATTAATAGAAGAGACAGGGTTTATTGAAGTGGGAGGATAGGGGATCATGACTCTTCAAATTCCTCTTTAAGTCTCTTCTCTAATCTCTCAGAGTTGCATTTAGTAGGAGACATTTTTGTTATTCAAGGATAAGCCCCGAAAGCAGCTTCTACCCCCCACCCTTATGTACACTATAAATAAGAAAAAGTAAATCCAGAATATTAGCCATACTCCCACTGAAGCCTTTAGTTCTGAGCTCATATCTGTCTCCACTATAGCTTTAAAACATACACTTAGTCAGTTCAGTTTGAGTAGGTATAAATAGGAATAATTGCATGTCTTTCTGAATTCAAGGGAAGTAGAATGTACCTGCGTTTTCAACAGATACTAGATTCTAGTCTCTTGATTTTCTTTAACTTTCTAACAGAATGATGAATGCATCCTAGTTTTGCCATTTAGAATCATGTTGTTTTAATGTCCTAAAGACCAGAGTAAAGGCCTGAACTGAGTCTCTGAAAAGGAACTCGAAGACAAATGCAGAGCTTCCGGTGGGGACATTCCTTCATTCTGTAGTTCCTACCTTCTTGTTGGTTTTGTAGCTGTTGGTGGATCTTGAGTCCTAGGGCAAAGATTAATATTCTGTAAACTCAGGAAGTTTTTTGGGATGCAAACTGTCATGTCAAGAGAAAACAAATGGATGACAGATATCTGTAATCTTTTTGATACTAAGTAGATCTTTTCTTTGAAATGCTACCTAAATGGAAATGTGGCAGTGGTGTGCTGAGTGGTCCTCAAGCCCATTCGAGTTTGGAGTGAGGCTGTACTTTCATCCTTATCACCAGGAGCCAAGAATGGGGCCATGTACCTCATTTGTGAGCACTGGGAGACACTAGTCTATTGTATATCTGAATCCCTCTCCTTAATTGTCTATACTGCTCCCAGAATCTCCCTCAAATTATTCCATGTGTCCCTATTTCCTTGAGTTTAAAAGCTGTTAACTATCACTGACTGCCTGCAGATAACATCTTAGCATCTTCCTTTGGCATTCACAGTCCCCTCCACAACAGATCCCTATGTTGCTCTCCAGTCTTTCCTGGGGAGTCAGCCTGTTAGACCGACCTCATAGATGAGGAATGTGAGGCCTAGGCAGTGAGGTGACCTCCCTACATCCACAGCCACAGAGCTGAAGGTCATCTCTCTTTGTGGACCTGAATTCTTCCCATCACAGTGCACTCTTTTCACTTGTAAGCTCTGCTGTTGTAGTCGAACTATGGGGTTCATGATGAAAACTTCTTCTCTACAGTCACAGGAGGGTGAGACGCCTCTCCCATATTCCCAATAGCCCCATCTCCTAGTGCTCATGCCCTAGATAGGCCCATTTTACACCCTGTGGGGCTGACTTGTGTAAGCCAATAGAATACTCTGGACATAATGATGTATCACTATCAAGCCTAGAAACACTTGCTTGTGGCTAGGTTAGCCTCCATGTGTTGAGGCCATGTGGTGATGAGCTGAAGCATCCAGTTAACATATGGGTAACTGAGACAGCTTGGTCAGTGCCCTCCAACTCCTCAAGTTTCTGATGGCTGTGGCATGATGGCATCTTGCCAGGATGGAATAAAGCAAAAATTGTTGTTTCAAGATGCCAAATTTGAGAAATTTGATTCAGCAGTAATAGATAACTAATATCAGCAAAACAACTTTCAGATTTTACTTTATTGTCTTAGCATACATTTAGTCCATTTTTCATGCAAGTAGATAACATTATCAAGCTTATTCCTCCCCTCACCCACTAACAAATCTCTCCTCTACCTCTTCCCATTAGTGCCTGTAGTTCTCTGAGTTCACTCCTCCTTTCTTGGCATCTGCACATACATGATTTCATGTATCTAGGTAAGGTCTTGGACCGACAAATGAGAGAAGGCATGCGACACTTGTCTTTCTGAAGCTGACTTACTTTGCTTAGTATAATTACATCCATTGTTGCATCCATTGTCTTGAAAAACTGACAGAACTTCGGTCTTCTTTGTGGCTGGAGAGCTTCTCTTGTGTACATAAACCACATTTTCTTTGTCCACCCCTCTGTTGATTGGTCTTGCTCTCCATCCCCACAGTGATCGGGGTTATGGTAGCCTCCCAACAACTAGAGCAGCTTGGCTGGAATGCCCTAGTTTCTCACCAGAGAAGAGCAATACCTCTCTCTCTGCTCATGTTCCTCCTTCTGCTTCTGCTGCACCCCTTCTCCAGCACCCACAGTCTCCTTTCTCACCTGTCTAGTGGACCCCTTCTTATTGTCAAGTAGTCTCTGATAGTTGCCTATGTTTTTTCCCCTGGGACTATGGCTCCCCCTTGTTTCCTTCTGTTAAAACACTTTGGACACCAGAGAGGAATGCATTGTTAACCTGCCCACACCATGCTGGGAGGTCCTAAAGGATAGTCACTGCATTGTATTATTCACTTACGTGACTCAGCTTTGGTCTGGTATAGACTTGATGGTCAGTGAATGGTTTTGAAATGCAAGGATGGATGAAAGAACTAAAAGTGTTTTTATTTCCCAAGGAATCCACCACACCTTCAAGTGTCAGTGCATATTTATGCAATTAAATCTTCTTTTAAAAATTGCTCTACATCTTTTTTTTTCCTTTCTGAAGTCTTCTGGACATTTTACATTTGAGCTTTAATTTAAGAAAGCTGCAGACCTCCCTCATATGCATTACCAGGACAAGGCTGGGCAGGTTCAGTAACTGCCTTGTACCTGGTGTGGTAGGTGATGAGGAGAGCACAGTACTAGCTTGGCAGTGTGGCTTGCTGGGTGCTGAAGTTGAAGCTCTTCCTCAGAACACTAAGTACATCTTTGCATCTGCCCCTACTCTTCAAACCTGACAGCAGTTTCCTTTTGTGTAGTTGTAAGGAACAATATTTTAAGCCTGAACCTTGATCAGTCTCTGTGAGAGTTTTCACTCCTCAGCTATATATACTGTATGCTGGGAACAATGCATTTAGGGAAAAGAACACTGAAGGTTGGAGCAGTTCATCTCAAACTTTACTGTGCATGTGAAACACCTTGGGGTTTTGTTCAAATGAAGATTCTGACAGAGATGGTGAGATGGAATATGAGTTCTATATGTCTAAGGTTTAATTAGCTTTCGTATGATACTCTCCTGATGGTCCACAGTTCACACCAGATCATAAGGACTTTGCTCCCAAACCATAATCTGCATTGATTAATGGATATTAAGTGAGACAGAAGAATAAGTTCTGGTTTTCTATTACATGGAACGATGATTATAACTAATAACATTATATTATATAATTCAAGGTAACTAGAAGAGGGTTTTTAAATTTATTTATCACAAAGAAATGATGAATGTTTGAGGTAATGCAATGCATAAAGTATATTAAATTAATTGCCAATGTGCAAATATATCAAAAACATTGTCTGAATTAAAAAATTGAATTTGAACTTTAAAAAAGTAGTAATAAGGTCCTTCCAATAGGTTATTTACACATTAAAGACTAAGAAGCATTGTTCCACCCTACTGACCTACTTCTCTGAATGGTTGTAGAAGTTTTTGTTTTTCTTTACCTTTGTAATGTGGCTATCATACCTAGAACCTCATGTATGGTATGCAAGCATTCCCCAGTACTGAGTAGACCACTCAGCTGTGCCCTGGGCTCTGTAATTTCTTTTTTAAAATCAAGGTCATAATTAACAATTGTTTGCAACAGATATCTGTCTAGGACAATTTCTCAAAATAAAGAATTTAAAAAATGGAGCCTGTTGGGAGATTCTCTCTTCCAGAACCAAACCCATGCTGCCTTTTCAGTATCAATTCTACATTCTGTGGAAGCCAGCTGAGAGTCCATCCAGTTAATTTAATTCTAACACTATCTATCTTGTTGCCAGCTCCCAGAAGCCAAAGAGCTCAGTCCCATCAGACTTGCCCTACTTCAGATGCCAGCTGCAAAACTGGGTACTTTGGTGAGCTATGAAGTCTGGGGTTCTCATGACCTTGGGTGTGAGCACTTGTTCTGTCCACTTGTAAAACCTAAGAAAGTGCTTACATTACTAATACTTTATATATATGATAAAGGATATAACTCAGAAACACACAAATGACTTGGGAAGCCAGAGCTCTTGTGTTCTATCCAGGACTCTGAAAGACCGGAAGCTCTCTCAATTCTGTTTTTTAGTTACTACGGAGGTTTTACTATTTGGGTAAGCATGACTGATTCACTCACTGGACCTTGGTGACTGAAGTCCATCTCAAGCCCTACATCCATCCTAGGAGGCCAAGGCTGAGGCTGACATTCAAACCCTTCATAGCAAGCCCCTATCCTGAATATCTATGCCACTCAAAGCTACCTCTTGAACACAAGCTTTTGTCCAGGATAGGGCCTTGTTGGAAAATCATAAGGCACTTTTATCAATCTGATCACATGAAGTTCCTAGTATTTTAGGAGTTCTATGCTCAAAAACTAGAATAGAAGCCAAATATGTATTTCCCATTGTATCACTTACAGAAACGCAGTTGCCTAGAGATGAGCCTAGAAGTGTATCATATTAGTTTTGCCCTCTGCATGTTCCTTTATCATTTAAAAGTTACTTTACCATAATTTTCCTCTTTGCTCATCTTTAAACCCTGTTGGGCAAGAACACAAAAGCATTAGCCCTTGAATGCATTGGTTGACCCCACAGTTCAGATAACTTACTAGGTTGCCACAGTTATAAATCTTCAAAAGTACACCCAAACAACCCAGGCTCTTACACAGCCCATTCATAATAAGAAATGACATTCCTTTAGGAAGCAAGAAGAGCAAAGATAAAAGTAATGAAGTGTGGAGTAGGCTGGGATGTGTTGAGCAAATCTTAAACTCCAGGTCAGTCCTTCCTTTGCCTAGAATGGGTCTGGTGATGAAGAGGTAGTGAGGGCCAAGATGACTGTAGGAATTCAGATAAGTAATGTTAAAGGCTGAGGAGTGGGGACATGGCAGTTCTCTCCAGGGACATGTGCAGAGCTGAGAATACAAGGTTTGAGTCAAAAGTCGAACTAATACCATTTTAAGATAATGAAGTTGTTTACCTCAGCTCTTTTGAAATAACACAAAGTTGGGAACAAATCAAGCATCCTAATTACGAGAGGATTAGCTAATAAGCTATAGTAATTGTTGAACTATGCTACCAGAAAATATGATAGATTTTTGTACCAAAAAATGATTAAAAAATAAAAATTATGTATCAACATGGCAAATGTTTGTAGTTGAGAACTGAGCAAAATAACAGATTATGAAAAGTGATGTATCCTGAAGCTGGGAGGGAGGTGGAGGGGGAGCATGAGGGGGAGCCGGGAGGAGGTAGTGCTGGATGGATATGATCAATGCATTGTACCAACATGTAGAGCTTTCATAGAACATGAATACGTATTTTAAAAGTTGAGTATTACATGCAAATTAAAAATACAAATGGAGCCACATTAAACTATTTACATAGAATATTGGGATTCGAGATGGCTTATTTCCTGAATATTGCCTCATTGTTATTATTTTCCAATATTAATGTAGTTTAAAAACAAACTTTGCACTCCAGTCTTTGACATTGTGAATTTGAAGCATCCATGAAATGTTGATAACCATGATCAACAGGCATTTGAAAAATTAGTCAGTTGTTTAGAGGATAATAAGGCACACAGCTTCATGGTGAACAAAAAGAGGATATACTTTCAATTTCATTCTAAAACTGCACATGCCTAGAGTCAGTACACAAATTAATAATCCTTTAATATTAGTGGTTTTCTTAATCTTTTTTCTTATGTTCTACATGACTGTTTCTGCTGTAGCTTTCTGTGATGGCTTAGTTGACAAGAGACTAGATATTCTAAACATGCTACCTACATGCTTTCCTAACTCACCAAAGAACATGCAGAAATTTCCATGTGTTGCAACAGAGACCTGAGATGCAATATACATATAAATTTCCTCTTCTTCTAGGTACAGTGAGAGTTCATTCCTCAGCTCTCTATGTTTAGTTATGACTGTGATGGTGAGTTCTACATAATGCAATGCAAGTGTAAGAGATGATGGGCTCTCTCTGACCTAACTCATCATAATCTATCTCACATAATCTTGCATACTCACCTCACTTCTACCAACCATAAAGTTGACAGATGGAAAGAGAGATAGGAAGAGCTCCCTAAATGATGTGAAGAGGAGGAGGATTGCTGGCCCATTACAGTAACTGGAATAAGTCAGTGCTTGGCTTTCCGACTGACTGCAATAAACTATTCCTACTAAAGCCCATGTGTGTCTAACTTCCTTGGATTCTTGCAGAAATCCCCACAATTCATGGAAAAACAAGAAAAAGCAAGGTGGGGAGTTACTGTGAAATTTGTAGTCAGTATAACAAAGGATTTTGTATTTCAGACTCATTTTGACTCTATTCCACAAATTATCCATGACTCAAATGATAGCGTGAGTGTGGTTTTCATGAGCATACCAGAGATTACTCAAAAGATTCTGCCAAACTTACTTCTGTGAATTTTTGCTTGTGATTAGAAAGTAGAGAATCTATCAGTACACATGATTATGGATTTTACTCACAGGTGCATAAGACAGAGTTGAGCAAACTTATTACCTAGAAATATTTAAAAGACTGTTCTTCACTTCTTTTCTCTTCTTTTTGGATGAATCATACATGGTACATGGCTACAAGAGTTTTTCCCTTGTGGCTACTTACTCAGAAAACACAAGATATAGATGTATTTGTACCCAACTGGAAAAGCCGATCTTTTTATTTGTCAAATATAAGGTATAGCCAAAGAATTGTTTTGTTACTAAATCTGTAGTCCAGGATTGTCTCAAACTCATGGAGATCATCCTGCCTCTGCCTTCTGAGTGCTGGAATTAAAGGCATGTGCCACCACCACCTGCCTATCATTGACTTTTATGCTTTCCATTTTAGAAGAAAAACACATGGATAACATATATTTTATTTATTTCTAATTACTTGTTAATTTCCAAACTGACTAGTGATAAAGCCTCTTCTTGCATACATATTTCTGATAATGAAAAGTCATTGGTACATAACAAGTGACATAATTTAAAAAGGGTATAAGACATTTAACTCACCACTCATACAAATTATATATGCAAAAACATCTAATAAAGTATGCATAACACCTATGTGTTGTAAATAATAAACTACAGATAAAAATCAAAACAGGACTGGGAAATAGAGTCATGATCTATTAGAAAGCTGTATCATAAGGTGACAATTCTAAGGACTCAACACAGTAAAATTGACTTATGATTCTAAAATCTATATAGTGGGATAAAGGAATTGATGTCTAAACCACCGTGAAGAGCACAGTGTTGAAGCATTCATATCACTCGATTCAAAGCCTTGCTATAAAGTCATAGTAACTAAGACAGTGTAAGAGCAAATCAGAGTCAGAAAACACATTGTCAACAAGCAGGAAAGGGACATTGTCAACAAGCAGTTTAACAAATCACATTAGAAAAAGTTGGATGTCTCATAAAAAGTAAGCCAGAATCCATACTATACAAAGCATAGAGAATCCACTCACATTGTAGAATTAAGTTAAAACAAACAAACAAAAAAAAACATAAAATACTGGAAGAAAACAGACAAAAATATATCTTTGCTAGGCAAAGTGTGTTTCATGTATTCATAATATAATGGACAAAAAAAGAGAAAGTAGCAAAGTTTAAAAAATTAAAATAAAAGAAATCAAACTTCTGTTCTCTAGAATATATGGCTGGGAAAAATGGAGAGACAAACCATATCTCCCAATATATAAGATAAAATGTCCTACTCCAGAATATATGAAGATCTTTCATACAACCTCACTAAAAGAAAAAAGTGATCCAAGCTTTAAAAATATTCAAAAATGTGAAGTCCCTTCACCAAAACAGAACTAGATAGAAATGGCAAAAATCAACCTTCATTAACAAAATGAAAGTCAAAGTCACAACGCACAGTGCTAGAACACAGTTAACAAAATGAAAGTCAAAGTCACAGCACACAGTGCTAGCACACAGTTAACAAAATGAAAGTCAAAGTCACAACGCACACTGCTAGCACACAGTTGGCTGTTAGAGTTCCACACATAGAACAGCCGGAAAAAAACCAAAGCTGTTACAAATTTGAAACAATAGAGACGAACCCTTATACATTTCCCGTAGGAACTGAAAGTTGGTACAGGTACTATCCTAGATGGTAATTTATCTCTGACAAAACTGAACATGCAATTGCCATACACTTTATTAATCCCATTTCTTAGTATTATTAGTTGAAAATCATGTTCACATAAAAAAATAAATGCTTAGAGGACATTTTATAATTACTCAAAATATACTCACATCAATGACTAAATACATCATAGAGGGGAACATTTCTCAGGAAAAATATTAATACTTGTAAAAATATACATGACTTTCAAATACATCATGCAAGCAAAATAAATGGAACTCAAGAGTAATGATCCATCTGTAGAACACTCTAGAAAAGAAAATGCACAGAGACAAATAAATCAGTGGTAACAGGCACATGAGAACAAGTGGGAGAGGAGCAAAATTTAAAAAATAAAATTGTCTATAGTGGTGATTGCATAACTGTAGAAACCTGTCAAAATTAACACAAATATGTAGAAATAATGAATTTCAGTGGACAGAATTTACATCTGAATAAATATGACCTTTTTTTAAAATCCTCCAGGTTTTAAAGGTGCATTGGGTACAATTTAATTGTTAATGTCAAATACATGTAAAATAAAAACCAGCAAAATTAGTTTGAAGACTGGAAATGAAACAATAGTAAGATTTTTCTTTTCCTTTCTTTTTTATACAAATGTACATATATGGTGTGTGTGTGTGCACATGCTCATGTGTGTGCACGTTCACCTGTGTGTTGACCAATTGTACTCGTGCATGTTCATGGATATGCAGTCTTAAAGTTCTTTAACATCATAGGTCTTCCTCAATTATGCTCCAGGTCATCTACCAAGGCAGGCTCTCTCTGGGTCCCAATCTCAAAGGCTCTGCCTAGTTGGCTTGCTCTGGGAATCTCCTGTCTCTATCTTCCATGTGCTGGGATTACCATCAGGCCACCATGCCCAACTAGTAATTAGGTGAGTATCGAGGACCAAACTCTTGTGTTCAAGCTTTTGTGGCAAGTGCTCTTCCTGCTGAGTCATCTCCCCATTCCCTAGAAATATATTTTTTCATTATAAGAATAATGTTTTTCTGAAGGAAATATAGGACTATAGAAACAGATAAAGAGCTTCCACAATTTTGCTGACAAATAGCGACCACCATTTCTATTTTATGTGCTTATTTCTAGTTTTTGCACTAAGCATCCTCAATACAATTGTGTGGTCTTCCCCTGGCAATTTCAACAGTAAGTTTTTGAGTCTGGATGATTGAAACCCTTTTGGAAAACTGTCTTAGTTTTATCATCTACAAATGGACATAAAAATAACATCTAAACTAACACAAATATCTACTTTAAAATTTTAACTTATAAATCTAATCTAGTTTATAAATAGCAGAATGAATTGATATAAAGTATTTAACACTTTATGGCATGTAATTTTTTAGTAGAAATATGGAATATAACACTCTATCTCAGCAAAAATATTTATAAACAAAATTGTGTATACATGTGTGTATATTCAGTGAATGTATGTGATGTAGGCACACTTGTATGTACAGGTACATTTACTTCTGTGTGTGCAAGCAGAGACGAGAGAAAGATGTTTAGTGTGCTGTTATGTGGAGGCCCACAGAGGTTTCCTAGTGAGATCTGAGCTTGCTTTACCCAGCAGGGCTGCACAAGGGGGATGGCTTGACCACGTGCACGGTTACCAGGTATTTGGAAGGGGCTGCATTTGGCTGTGCTAGGGGGAGGTCTTTGGCCCCATCCCTTGGCATTCATATAAAAAGCCCTATTGAAGAGACAGAAGGGGCCAGTGGATATTGATCCAGGTCCTCCCGAAGCTACCCTGTGTTTCTGTCTGTCTTCTCCACACTATCTTTCTACCTAAATATTTCTTATCCCTCTCTCCTCAAGAGCACCCAGGGAAAAGTGGGAGCTGGCCTCCCACACTGCTCCATCACTCTCCACCCTATTCTTGTGAAACAGGGTCTCACACTGAAACTGGTGGTGGGCTGGCAGCCAGCAGGCCCCAGTGGTCCCCCGTCTCTGCTCCCCACAGCACTGGAGTTACAGGCGAAAGCAGCCACACCTGCCTTCCCCTGAGTGCTAGAATATGGGCTCAGATCTTCATGTTTGCACGAGTGCTCACACTCACTAAGCCATCTCTCCCTGAGCCATCTCTCCTGCCCCTGCAAACAAGAGTTAATACATGATTCCAGGATATGAAAGTATTATAATATGCCATTCTCAGTTTTTGAAGGTTTTTTTTCTAATTTTTGTTTATTATGAAAACTAAAATTTGTGCTTTTTTTTATGTCAGAGTATTTCCTTAGCATAAATGACACCTTTAAAACACATACATATTTTTAAGGCTATTGATAGTTCTTACCAAGTCACCTGCTCCAAAGTTTGACCTGTTTGCAACCTCACCATACCTCTGCTACGTTATGTTTTCATTTATGTCCTTGCCCTAGAAAAATGAATAATTATAGAGACCTTTACAACTCCAGTCTGATCATAGTCATCTGAGGAGGACTAGAAAGGCAGAAAAAAAAAACTATTGTAAATGGAATACTTATAGATTAGACCCAAATGAGAGCAAAGGGAAGTAAAAGAAAATGTAAGAACAAAAGGGAAGAGAAACACAGACTGAACAATAGGGTTCAAGAGCATCCCATAAGTCAGACCCAGAAAATGCCCAAGGAGTTAAGATAAGAGAATTTAATATCTGTAATAAGATAGGAAAGCACCTTCCTTAGCTCAGGACCACAAAATGGCTTCCTTTTATACAAAAAGATAATTAAAATATCCGTAGGTAATAATATCAGATATCAGATATGTCAGAAGAATTTGCTATATTCAGAAGTTTTTTTTATTTATTTAGATTTTTTTTAAAGTGTGTTTAGGATGAAGGGTGCTGTTTAGAGTCCCAATTAAATAAAAGATTAGATAGCTGAAGAATATTTCATGATTTTAAGCAAATTGATTGACCTCTCTGAGTATTATTTTTCTTCTTGCCAAATAATAACTATTCTATATAGAGTTAAGGCATTAAAATAAGTACTGTACAAAAAGGCACTCAGAATAGTCTCTGAGCCATGGTAAATTCACAGACAACGTAACAATGGGGAATTGTTCAGTCCTGTCTCTGGTCAGTTTTTAATGCCCTTGTGTGGCAGTGCTTCCCACAAGCAAGGCCCAGAAGACGCTCTGAGGAAAAGTGAAAGAGAACAAAAACTTACCGTGACAAAATGTGTGGGAGCCTTCCTGCCATCTTGACATTCTCTTGGAGGTTCACAGTAGACATTAAACATATTAAAGACTCTAACATTATATTGCAGAAAGATATAAAGCTCTCTTCAGCCTTGACTGGATCCCTCAAAGCAAGACAAAACTATAGCTCATGGACGTCCTGTCCCTTGGCCAGCATCCCAAATCTGACAAAAGAGAGAAGCAATTTGTGAACCAAGGTGGTCTAACTCCAAAGCCTCTGGTCTCCATGACTACATAATAATGTTAAATTAAGAAAAGCTTATAATACTATTCTTATAAAATACATTATTTCTGAAAGCCCAGAAACTAGGAATAAAGTACTCCAGTTGCCCTTCATACCAGGAATGAAGATGCCCACCTCAGTTGTGTGATATTTTGATTGTGTTCTGACAAAGCTTGCTTGGAGTCAGAGGGCGGAGCTAGCCACTAGCTGACCAAAATAAACCATAGTGGTTTGGAGGACTGTAGCAAATAAGAGACAGGAAGTACTCAGGTAGAGCAGAGTGAGGATCTTGGCCCTTTTGGAGGAAGGAACAGAAGAGGCAGGAAGCAACTGATGGCTGCTGTGCTACTTTGATCTTTCAGGTTCTTACCCCCATATCTGACTCCCGATTTTTTTATTGACAAAGAATAATTGGATAAGACTTCACAACTCAGTAGACCCTAAATGCTAGACCATAAGCAAAGTATCTTCTGGGCACCGCTCTGTCTCCTAAGGCTCCTGCAGGGTCAGTGGGAAAACAACCAGCTACCAGGACACTGTCTCTGGGAGACACCTCAGGCCACGGTTTTATCCCATCATGGGCTCTGTTCCACTGTTCATACCCCATACTCTGTACCAATGTAACATCATGGTATACTACCACACACCTCCTAGCAAATGTATGCCTGAGTCCCTCTCATAAAAAAGTGAGGAAACCCAGGAATAAGCCACAAATCTGCTAGGATTGTTGTTGTTTTTTATCAAAAAACCAAATAAACATTTTAATTAGGCCTACAGTTGTCATGCCCCTATGAGCAGGGTTTATTGCCTTTTTGAATCCACAAACTCATGCCCTCTGCTTGAATGAAACCAACGTGGCATTTCCTACACTTGATTTAATCCAAAATGGGGCTCTGAATTTCCTAAGGACTGATAGGGATTGAGCAATGCTATTGACTGATTTCCTTGAAAAGTTACAACTCCCTCAGTTGTGAATGAAGTCAGAATGTATGCATTGGGCCTTTCACTTTGTTTAACTGAGCTCTACTTTAAGTAGGACTACACTAACCTTTGCAAGTACACTCAGAAGTCTCACGTCTCACATAACCCTAGTTGTGATCATGGCTCATTGGTGCTAAGGTGAAGTTACAAAAACTAATGATGGTCAAAGACTCTGGCAGCACAGGGTCTCTTTCTCGCGATTCATTAATGTCTGTAACAAACAGCTGTGTCCTTCATTAGCATCTCATTCCTCTCAACTCAACCAAGGTTCCCTGGATGACTACAATTCACAGCGTATTTCAATCCGCAACACAAATTACTCAAGAGCTGTGTAAGTGCCAGCCTCCAAACTTGGCTTTGGAAAGTCAAACACAAATAAATAAGACAGATCTGGCCTTCAAGCAATAAGTACTTTGTGGATAGGGGGAAAAAAAGTTAGAAGGAACCATGCAACTGCCTAACCACGTAGGCATAGCAAAATAAAGGCATTTTAAAAGACTTTTAATTGCTGAGCTAATTAAAAGAGAATGAGGCATATAAAACAATGGTATTTATGTAAATCTGAAATGCATCCGTAGAAAAATGCAATGAACAAGAACACATACAAATAAAGACTGTACAAAACACATTGGAACATTCATCTGTGGGAGAGGAGGACGAAGAAAGCGGTGGGGGAGGGGTTGGGACAGGAGGTGGAGGGACCAGCAGAAGTAAGGCTAGTCAGAAAGTCACTGCAGCTGAAATCATCCGCCTCATGGATGACCTTGTGCTATGGCAACCCTTCTCTCCATCCTTCCTTCTTTGTCCTCCATCCCTAACTGAGGGAGTTTCTTAATCAGATTCCCTTAGTCAAAAATAAAGTGTTAAAATCAATAACAAATAACGAAGAAATAATAAACGAAGAAACTGTGAAACCACAGTGCCTTTGCTCCCAACGTTAAGCAGATAAGAGATCCTGTGAGAGGATCTGTATATTTAGCAACCTCCTGGAGGACATCTGGAACCCTGAGATTAGGTCACCAAAGCAGAGAAAGGGAAGCCCAGCCCCAGCTTACCATTCAGCCCCAGACATGGGCAGATCCACATTCCCTGAGTCAGGTTAGCGTGACACAGGGTGCCGCTGTATCTATTTGGAAGGCCAAGGTTTATCCTTCCTGGTTCCAGAGCCCTGTATTATCTCCCCGGAAGCTCTAATTTAACCAGAGATCAAGAGAGACTTCCTAAGCAAGCCCATCTTCTCTTTGTGACCCAACTTCAACCAAGCCATCTTCATGCAATATTCAGTAACTCTGCCCAACAAAGACAAGTTCTGCCACCTGATCCCCAAAGCAACCTGCCGGGCAAGTTCAGAGGTGCCCAGTTGCATTTGAGTTTCAGAGAAAGGATAAATCATTTTCAGCGTAAGTATTTCTCAAATAATGTGGAGCGTAGACAGATGCTAGAAATTATTAGCTGCTTATCTCACTTTAAAAGAACTAGATCTTCTGTGGTTTTATCTACCATACAAAATATCCCTACTCCAAAGAAAGAAAGCCACAGTCAGCTTAGGGAGATACTTTGTAGCTGTTGCTCCTGGGGGCTGGGGCAAGAGCACTAAATTTAAGAGTCAAACAGTTCACATGGTTTTTGCCTTACTCTTTGTTTCCATCTGGGAAACAAAGCGTTAAACACAGAATAAGGGCAACTGAGAGGGCTCAGTTGGTAAAGTGCCTGCTGTACAAGCTGGAGGCCCCGAGCTCCATCTCCAAAAATCTGGGCATGCTAGCATTGGTGTGCTTTTCTAATCCCAGCACGGCAGAGGGGGAGACAGGTGGATCCCGGGAGCTCTCTGACTAGCCAGCCTAGCCAAATTGGAAAGGTTCAGGCTAAATGAGAGCCCCATCTCAAAAATAAATAGATGATAGATAGATAAATGAGAGAGAGAGAGAGAGAGAGAGAGAGAGAGAAGGGAAGGGAAGGGAAGGGAAGGGAAGGGAAGGGAAGGGAAGGGAAGGGAAGGGAAGGGAAGGGAAGGGAAGAGGAGAGGAGAGGAGAGGAGAGAGAGAGAGAGACAAAGAGAGACAGAGAGACAGAGACAGAGACAGAGAGACAGAGAGAAATCTTTAGAAATCAGTTAGTGCCTCTGTTCCCATCCTGTAGACAAGGAGACTCAAGGCCACATTGGTGTGGGAAGGTGACCCAAATTCTTAGATTGAGACAGAAGCATAACCAAGGCAGACATGGTAGTTTCTAATTGCTATGATTTCTCCCTCTGCTCAGCTGCCTTTCTGAACAAATCTACCTAATGTGGAAATGTTAGTTTAGTTATGGAGCTTGTTTTGTTCTATTTTCTGTTTTATTTTCAGCTCATGAGGTCAGTCTGAGGTATTGTTTCTCAAATCCTTTCCATCTGTCCATCTGCCTGTCTTCTCTTCTCTTCTCTTCTCTTCTCTTCTCTTCTCTTCTCTTCTCTGTCTCTCTGTCTCTCTTTGTCTCTCTCTCTCTGTCTCTCTGTCTCTCTCTCTCTCACACACACACACACACACACACACACACCTCTCTCTCTCACACACACACACCTCTCTCTCTCTCTCTCTCTCTCTCTCTCTCTCTCTCACACACACACACACACACACACACACACACACACACACACACACACCTCTTGAGGCTCTGTGGTATTCATTTTTCTTTAATCCGCTGAAGACTATCTTGCTCCCTTCCTTAGCCAAGGCATGCACAATACAGCCTGACATAAAGGAAGATTTTTCCATTTTCCATGTTTTAGTAAAAACTCCTCAGAGAGATATTGTGGTTATTTCAAAACCAAAAACCAGAAGTTCAGGCTTAGTGAAGAGGCCAGAAATTGCCAAGAGCTAATCCTGACACAGAAACACAGAGCACTGCCTCTGTAGAGCATTACCTCTACATAGGCAAGGAAGGACTGGGTCTGAAGTGTTCACAGGGCTCAGCTGTACTGCTGTGTGCTCCTGAGAAGCCACTCATCTGTAATATGGGACCAAAGATTCCTCCTAGTTCCCTCTAGAAGAGTCCTGAAGATAGTGTTAATAAAAATGTGTGTGGATGTGTGGCATGGAGCCATTTGGGTTCTGACAGCACTTCCTGAACAACTCCTCATCCATTCCCCCAGCTTGGATAGCTGGTTCCATGTGGGACACTTAGCCCCACCCCTATTCTCCCACAATGATTTTGGAGAAAACAGGATCAACATCCATCTCTCCAGCCCCCAGGTTTTTATTTTTAAACAGCAGTAAAGATAAATTAAATTTGGTTGGTCAATGCTTTTTTTTCTGAGGGCATGAAAAATGAATAAATTTAACAAAATTTTGACTTGCTCAGTTCCCAAAGTATTTTATTATGGCACACAATATTTTATTCTCTAATGTATTTTTATCATAGCTTAAAGATTCCAAGTTTACTGACTTTACCCTTATGCCTCAAATCTAATTTCAATCTTGATAGGGAACCAACAGAGTCCAAAGGAACAGATAAGTCATCACAACATAAAAGATGCATTTATGCCTTTAATCCCAGCATTCAGGAGGCAGAGGCAGGCAGATCTTTGTGAGTTTGAGGCCAGCCTGGTCTATAGAGTGAGATCCAGGAAAGGCACAAAGCTACACAGAGAAACCCTGTCTTGAAAAACAAAACAAACAAACAAAGATGCATTTATTAATCAACCCCTGAGTGCCCAGACTCAGAACATGTACTCATGGAGAAAGCACACATATGAACCATGCCCTTCCTGACAGTAAGAAGTAACTGTAAATGACTCTTCTTTCTGTTGCATTCTTCAAGCTGAAATCCTTGCAGCTCAGAGCACATTACGGAAAAAAAAGCTTTAGTTGTGCTCAGTGACTGCCCCCCTTACTTCCCCAATTTTTTATGATCTTGCTCACTGAAAAAGCAATCAGGAACGAGTTCCTATCCCAGGCTGCTGGCAGCATTAGGTAACCTCTAGTGCTTAGCATACATGTCAGCCATCCTGAACCGCCTCTATTGGATGTAAATGCATCCATGCAGAAGCCTCCTGATTCAGCAGCTTTTGAGGAAATCAACACAATGGGGATCATTACCACTGGATTATGTATGACTATCTTGCTTACATTTTTTTATTGACATGATAGAATAGCCATTATCAGATGGTTCTGTGACATTAGTTATTATTCCCAGCATAATCTATATTCATCTGAATCTCACTTAAGACAAAATGAAGTGTAATGTCTTCTATAAACCAGGAATTCACGGAACACAAATACCCCTTGTGACTGGATGTAATGAAGGAGCATCAACCTTTCTAGTCACTTTATCTCCTCAAGCGTCTACTCCCTCAATGACAAAATACACTTTAAAATATCCATTAGGAAATAAAACAGAATCCCTGCCTTCAATGAGCTTCAAATATAAGGAAATCATAATCAAACTAATCAATAAAACACATGTGTAAATGTAGCATTTGAGGATATTTTTACAGTAGAATAAAATAGAAAAGCTTCTTTGCACAAAGTGAAAAAATAAAAAATAAATTTTTTAAAAAGCAATATGGGAAAACCCATCATTTAGCAGCTACTGCCTCATAACCATTTCATGAAGAAACCATTGAAATGAAAACTCATGGAGGACATTTAGGACTATGAAATTTGACACTGAAGAAAATCGGGAGAATCCACCTTAGCCCAGAGATCAAAGATAACATCTCCAGTAACATAAGGAGAATGTGCCACATGCTTCCGAGTGCAATGCTGGGAAAGGTAGAAGAGTGCCCACACTGTTCTTGTCAGAACTGTGTCTAACAATGACAAGCCACTAGGGAGACCCAAACCGATAATCATTCTACAAATATCTGACTACTACTATTTAAAGATGTGGAGGACCTGCTTCCAGACAGGAATATTGTGGGACTATTTCAGATGAAAGGAGGCTAAAGAGATACAACAACTAAATCCAGTGTGGGTCTGAGGACAGAAATATACCTTTCTGTTCTACTGGGTATCAGTAAGAATTAGAGAAAGTACATAGTCGGTAGATTAGATAATGACACTATCTTGATGATAATTATTATTATGAAAATTATACTGTGTTTATATGAAAATGTCATTGCATCATTTAGGGATCATGTGCTGAAGTCTGTAAGGATAAAAGTACAGCATTTCTGTAATTTCTCTCAAGTTGCTAGAAAACAATTAAAATTGTACATGGTAAATACCACACAGATGATAGATATTAATATGATAAGGCAAACATTTCAAATACAAACACAATATTTGGGTAATATAGATGAAGTATGCTTGAATTGTGTTTTCAACTCTGTGTTGATATTTGACAGTGATATTTGAGCAACCTAACCAGTGCATCAAAACTAATATCACTGATAGTCAGACTGGCTCCTATTGCATACCCCCCAATGTGAAACAAAATGAAAGATATGTATCAAGTATGATGAAATCTTGCCAAAATATTTGTCATGATTCTAATTAAGACTCTGAATATAATTTCCAAATTATAGAAAATAAACGGGATGATGAATGAGATAAAAGACACAAAGTAGAAATAACTTTTGAAAACTGTAAACCATCTTACAAAACAATTAACTGGACTTGCCCAGATGCAAAATGTCAGATGTTGGGCAGCAGGAGAAAGGCAGGACATATTCAACATTAAAAGGGCCTAAGAAACAACCATCAAGAAACTATTATGGGATCTAGCTTCTAATTTTTTAACTCCAGAAAGTACTTTGAACCAAATGGGAAAGCTTAAATCTAGAGTGCATATTATATATTCCTATGAAATTGTGGTTAATTTTCTTGTGATGTGTAATAGCAGATTATATGAAACAGCCCTACTCTCTAGTACATGTCTGCTTGGAGTATTTACTGATGAAGTGTGATCATGTTAATAAATATGCTATCAAGTGGGGCAGAAAGTATTATGAAGTAAGAAATAGAGACACAGAGTAAATGGGTCGCTATATTAACAAGTACTGAAATCTAGATAGAGAAATATGAGTCTTTACTATTGTTTTAAATTCTTGCATAGCATTTTTATTTTTAAAAGGCATTGAACAGAAAAAAATAACACCTTTACTTTCAAAATTCAGTGCAGTTTTTCCAAAATATATCTGAAATAAAAATGATTTTTAAAGTTTTAAATGAGCAAAAGATGGAAATCCATTACTTAAGTTTTACCCTAAACTCTAAGTTTGAGAGGATTATAATAGAGAAGAGGGACACAAATTCTAAGGAGCCTTCAAGGCCAGCAGGACAGGGAATACTGCTGTCCTCACAATTAAATCCTTCCAAACTAGTAGACTCTGAAGTCTCTCAACCTGAGATTCTCTCCAGTGTCTGAAGTTCATCCCTAAAGTGGACAGATAGCTTCCTTTCACATTTCTTTCCAGCTGAGATATGACAGTTCATCTTCCCAAGCCATCCATCTACATCAGTGGTTTCACACCTTCCTGATGCTGCGACCCTTTAATACAGTTCTCACGTCGTGGTGACCCCCAACCATAAAATCATTTCATTGCTACTTCATAATTGTAATTTTGCTACTGTGATGAATCAGTATAAATATCTGATATGCAAGATATCTAATATATGACCCCCCCCAAAGGGGTCGTGAATCACAGGTTGAGAACAACTGCTCTATGTTATCGTTTTCCTATCCTAAATTTCCAATGCTATTGAGTATGTATATGTTTTCCTGTTTTTCACATGAATATTTTCTGCAATATGTGGGTGGGGTGGGGGTTTGTCCTTCTGAGAGACAAGAAGACAGCAGGACCCTGTTCTTCACTGTTCGGTTCATGTTGAAGAATCACACTGATGCCCATCGACAGAAGTGATGGGAGTGGCTGTGGCACTCACAATTGCATCCTGATGTTTAAATTTAATCCTGAAATTTCTATGAGCACAGCCTGTGCCTCGTAAGATTGCTTACAGCCAATATCTTAGGAACTGCCATTTGAACCAACACTTCAAAGAGTGACGCAGTCAGGACTCCCTCGGTCCTCTGAAATGAATGAACCAGTTAAGAAACCACTCAGTGCCACCCTTGAGTCCATATCACTGGGTAGTCGGAGAGTTCAAACAGCCAAGAAACAAGCTGGGAGCTGGAGCCGTCCTGGAAAAACCACACCACTCCCACAAAACCTTGCTTCTGACTAATCTATGCCTTTGGATTCTGTTTGCTGAAGGGTAGCTGTGGCGTTTTAACCCAAAGCAGGCTCCTAGGGAGTTCATGAGAGAAAGCTAGGGTAGTCTCCTGATAGTCTATATTCACGTCATATATTCACATTAATATGTCATCTATCTACCGACGAGTGCTGCTCTTAAGTCCAATTTTGTGTTTTCATACTCGGCTAAGGTCCAACTAAGCAAGGGAGTTGAAAGCATCCCAGTGACTTCGGGAAAACCATTCCAGTTAATTTATGTGTGGTAGAAACACGTGTTGAATAGGTAGTGATATCTATACGTTTCGTATATTTTCTGAATATTAACTTAATTATCAACAAGTTAATCTAGAAGTTTCTATAACAAACAACATTTAAAAATACACCAGCTCTTTCGGTCACAATATAGTGCACGCATATATTATTACTATTCTATGTCACTCTGCATTACTCAGTAAAGCCAACACGGCTGAATCTGTCCTTAGCTGCTAATATTTTTATTTAACTGGGGATTGATATGTGTTACTTTCCCATGCACATCAAAAGAATCATTTGGTGAGATTATCACTGCCTCTCAAGTAACTAACAGATCTCTCACATCACACGGATCCCTGTAGAACTGAGTTCATCAATGCAGGCACACAGTTTAGGGGCTTCGAACCTCGCTTCCCACCCTTGCCACTAGGCTTACCTGCCTGTGTGCTCTGCCTCCTCCAGGCTAAATCAAAACAAACAAACAAACAAAAAAGCAAGTGCATTCTTGCAACCTGCCTAAAAGGGAATTTGAAAAGCTCTCGACTTGATCAATTCTATTCCTCATCGAGGGAAAGGAAGGGGGTGATCCAATGATTTCACTTCCCAGGCAGATGGATCTGTTAACTTCATAGCCTCCAAAAGCCCTGGAAAACAAAACTCCCCTTCAATACGTGTTTTCCAAAGGTATCAGTAAACCTTTGTAAGTCAGTAGAATATTTAGTTTAAACTAGAATGTCTTCAGTGAGAACATCCTTCACTATAATATAATGCTAATTTAAAGGCTGAGTGTCCAACTCAAAGGACTAGTGTTTCCACATCGACCTAGCCCCTAACAGTTGTGTGATCTTAACCAATCCTTTAACTAAGTGTCTCAACTTCTTTGAACATCAGGTAATTCCTATTCATCTGCCTTAGAACATTATCACAAGTAACAAACAGATCCCTGTAACATGTAAGTAGTAAAATTCAGTACTAAAAATATAAGCACAAAATAAGCATCTCACTGCATAACCCACTGTGAGAAATTAATGCAAATGTGGCCCTTGCTTCTTAATGAACAAAAATAGAAATTAATATACTCACTAATGAAACACTAGACAAACTAATACATTCCCAGAGATGCAATATCCATTTTCTGATCTCTGAAAATGTTTCATTAGTCACAAACACACACACACACACACACACACACACACACACACACACACATACATACACGATAGATAGATGATAGATAGATAGATAGATAGATAGATAGATAGATAGATAGATAGATAGACAGAAATTAAGTACATGCCTTGAAGAAAACATGGCATGGGCATTAAAATGAAAAAAAAAAAGCTTAATCTCATACTGTAGAAACACTATTTCTTTACATATGTGCCTATGTAGCCAGCCGCCCATGTCTACTCTCATTGGAAGTGAGTGGCTCCAGTGATTTGGAAGGTCATAAGACAAATTGAAACTGTCCTCCCCACTCAGTTTTGGCTGTTCCCCTTTCTTGCCATGCATGCTTCTCCTTCAGGAAAACTCCTTTCCACAAGGCTATCTCTGTGGTTACACAGTACACATTACAGATGTGTGGGCAGAGGGAACAAGCTGGATTCGGTTTTCATATCTGAAAAAGATCCAAACACATTTCATGGATCATTCATTTCAGAACAGTTGTGTATTGCCAACTGTCAGAGCCCTAGTGAAGACGTGAGAGACTAATTATTCACTTCTGAACCTTTTCTGTGAGTGTGTCCCACTGCTAAGTGGCAGAATTAGGAAGTTAACACTTGTTGAGCAAAAGCCCAAGATCATAATACACCACTCCTGGAGATACAATTGTCATCTATCCCCTTCCCACACAGGGGTGAAGCAGGGAGGGACCCATCATTGTAGGAGACCCCAGAAAAGTCAGGGTCGTGTCTGCCATCCTTGTATGCTGGAGTGTCTGCCTGTGACTGATGCCTGGCCTATTCAGTCAGGAAAATATCTGTCTAGAACGGTGGATCTCAGGGTATATTAGCCACTTTTTCTTGTTGCTGAGAAAAAAAAGTACTTTGCAAAAGCAACTTGCCGCAAGAAGGACTGATTTTGACTCATGGTTTGAGGCCACAGTACATTGAGGTGAAGAAGTCATGGGTCAAGACATGAGGAAACTGGTCACATTGCATCACTGATCAGGAAACAGAGAGCTAGAAGGAGGGAGGGAGAGAGGAAGAGAGAGAGAGAGAAAAAGAGAGAGAGAGAGAGAGAGAGAGAGAGAGAGAGAGAGATGCTGACCCTTAGCTCACTTTCTCCTTTTCACTCATCCTGAAACCCCAGTCCATGAGATGGTTTTTCTCACATTCATAGTGTGTCTACTGACCCCACTTAAACCTCTCTGGAAACATACTTGTGTATAGAAACAACTGAGAAGCATTCCTATGATAATCCTAAATCCAGTGAAACTGACAATGATGTTAGCCATCACACAGGGGTCTGTGCAAGCATGCAGGGTCATCTGTGGAATCAGTCACAAAGAGAGTAAGAGTACTGATAAACCAGAGACATGGGCCAGAGGTGTCCTGGGCCTGCGATGCCAGTGCAGAGGTCTAAGGAGACTGTTTCCATAGTTGTTAAACATTTCCAGCTACCTATATCCACCCTATGCTTTTCACTCACTAGCCTTTTAGTGACTCTGGGTCCACTCTGTTTATCATCTCTGTAACTTCGCATTCAGGTGAAATGGCCAAAGTCCAAAGATGATTTCTTTGTTATAACCAAAAAGTCCAACTGAGTTAAAAAATAATTTAAAAAAAATAGTTCAGTAAAATACAATCATATTGTCCAACTTCTACATCTGTGCCTCAGTCTTTCATATACCCGTGTTGTGTGCTAGGTTCTCCCTTAAATTATTAGCTGGAGGGGGTGAAGAGAAGGGCTATAGATACAGATGTAAGTAAGGCATGCTTTGTGTGTGTAGAGTGTAGTATCCTGAGGTGGTAACGAGGTAGAACTCAGTTCTTATCCCCCTCTCTGTGGATCCCCATTCTATTCCTGTTCTCTGGGCCCCATTCTATTCCTGTTCTCTGGGCTCTCAGGTTCCACAACCAGCAGCTTCATCTTCAAGAACACTGTTTTCTGGTCTGTTCTGTAGACCTTTCTCACCAGCTGTATATGTTAGTGGATTGTGGGTATGCAATCCTTGGTTTATGCTTCCATTGGCAAAACACTCATTCTTGTGTCTGAAAACCAGAGTTTCTCCTTGCAGCAACATGTGTGGCCAATCACCACAAACATCTTAATGATGACGATGACGATGATGATGATGATGATGATGATGATAATAATAATAATAATAATAATAATAATGCTTCTCCCCACTAGCCCTCCCCTTAGAAAGAATTACATGCCAAAAATGTAAATTATGTGAGGTCCATTATATCTTTATGCTAGGTCTCCACTCTAGTACAGTTGATGAGGAGTGTCTAATACAATGATAAATACATGCTGTCTCCTGCTTAGCACAGGTATAAGCCTAGGAGATAGGGTTGTAAAGATTTTTAAATATCCTTCCATTCATGGACCCACAAGGAAATCATGGCCTGTCAAATGTTCTCTGCTGCTATTCTGAGATGCAGAAAGATGAACTGTTCTAAGCATCAGTCAAGAGACAAAATGAGAAGATGGGAAAAGGAGAGAACAGTCCAAGGCGATGACAGAGTGGGAAAAATTCCCCAAGTTTTTAAGGAGATAAGTAGTTGCTATGGACAAATGAACAGATACCTGCTCCAAGGTAGAGCAGTCCTCAAGACCAAGCAAAGAAGAGAGGTACAAACAAAAGCCTGGGACAGACTCCTGACCAGTCTAGGCCACAAGTAAGGGGGTGGGAATGTGTAGGCTTGTGGGGCAGAGTGGGTAAATCAGCAACAGGTTACCACCATGCTTCTCAGTGAGCTGACATGAAGCATGACGGCCAAGAAGCAAACACAAGCTACTGTGGCAGAAGCATGGGAGAAACGGAACCTCAAAAATAATGTTTCAGTTAAGAATCTGTCAGGTCAATGAAAGATCGGGGACAGAAGGAGAAAACAATTCAAGGAGATTCTGAAGAAAAGCATCACTCACCAAAAATCTAGCGAGAAGCTGGCTTGTGGCTGAAAGTCAAAGCCAGGAGCAACCCAAGGCAGACACAAGAGCAACAGTTTCCTGTTTGATGGGGAAGGGACTTGGAAAACAAGCGAAGTAATGGGAACTTCATGCGGGAGTCAACAGATGGTCCACACAGGCATGGAAGTGGAAGGGGGTGTGTTAAAGATTCGGTGAAGCCCACTCAGAGAGAGCGATTTGCATTCAGAAGCACTGCCAGGGTAGAATGGACAAAGAGGAAAGGCGGGCTGATGTGTTCTTTTTATAGTTTTTGTTTTCTTATAATAGTTACTTATTTTGTTGGGATGGTGTGTACCACAGTGAGTGACTGGGGAGTAGAAGCTTTGTTGAGGACAGCTCCTGCTGTTGCCTCAGCTGGGGTCCTCAGGCTTGGCAGCAGGAACTTTATCTCTTGAACTAACCTAGTATTCACACATGAGGGCCCCAAGCTCCAGAGGACTTGGGCTACCTCCATTGAGTCCTAGAGACCTCACAACACATCAGGTACATTCTGTTTATGCCAGGAGCTCTAAGGCACATTTCATATTGTACTTCACTTAATCCTCCCCCGACTTGAGCGCATGAATGAGGTTCATGTAACAAGTTAAAGAGATGAAGACCTGAGAAGCAGGATCAGGCAAAACCATTGAGTGAAAAACAAAGACGCCAAGCACACTGTGTAGCAAAGGTGTTTTGTTTTGTTTTTAAGTCTTAACATTATGATTGTGAGACTTTTTAAAAGAAGTTAATTGAAATCTTGGAATAGAAAAAAAAAGGGTGGAAAAGTTGGAGTTTTCTGTGCCAATTTTGTTTTGTTACTGTTTTTCTCTTTTTGAAAACAACATGAGAAAAAAATCTATTTAATTCCCTTGTCAATAAACTGCTGCAAACTGTCGTCTGGCTTTTTGTTAGGGAAAACAGAACAACAGGAAAAAAATAGACAAAGAAAGCAGGTTCCAGACTAGCACTGGAACCATAGACTACAGGATCATAAAATTTCCATCTATGACCAATGGTCTATGGGTTTCTACTTAGATACTGATTTACGTGTGCTGCAGGGAAGAGTACGCAAGTAAGTACAGGGGGACAGAGAAAGGAGCTGAACCCTCTGGATCTAGTGTTGCAGGGGGTGTGAGCTGCCCAATGGGACCTCTGGTTCTCTGTAAGAACAGTGTCTCTAGCCTGAATCTGTGAAATTTCTGCACATCATGTAACGTAATACTTTTACCCTGCAGGTTATTACACATGTGGATGAACTGTATGGTGCCTTGCCATGGAATTTGGTGACTATAATGACGTTGACTGACATTTATTGAGTACTTTTTATTGTTGTTTTCATGTACCCAGATGAGAACTTCTTATTTATCTCCTTATTTAACCTTCTCCTCATATCTAAGTTATGTGTCTTACAGCTTTTTATTACATATTTAATTGGAGGTGGGGTGCTATAGCATGCCTGTGGAGGTCAGAGGACAACTTCCAAGAGTGGGTTCTCTCGTTCCACCAAGTGTTGCTGGGATTGAACTCCTGTCATCAGCCTTTACCTCCTGAGCCAGTTTGCAAGCCCATTTGTATGCTTTTAATTAGGATTTTATACTCAAAAAGACCAAGTCTCAGGGAACTCAGGAATTTGCTCAAAGCCCTGTGCAGCCCCGTAGCACAAGGTGATGGAAAGATTGTTCGGATGAGAGGTGCCATTTCCTCAGACACACTGCCTATGTTCCCATGGAATTCACATACAAAGCACCTCCCTGCTCCCCAGTTCAGGTACTCCTTGCCACATACAGCTAAGAATGGGAATCATCATTGTGGAAGAGAAGCAAAGGATGTTGGGTACCTTGTCCCTGTCACAAATGGGAAAACCAAAGCTTAACTCCTGGTAACAGAAACTGAGTCTGTCACATAAGCCGCAGCAGTTCTCTACTTTTAAAAGACAAAATAAAATACAAGTTTATCAGATGCTTTCAAGATTCAGATATCAACCAATCTGCTTAGGCAGATGATAATAAAAACACTGGCTAAATGCCCCTAGTATAGATTCAGAAGCAGTCCTGGGGGGAAGCTGTAGCTGGCTCACAGAGGTGAGTTCTGCAGCAAAGTTTCTGGGGGGTTATTTAGTAGTGTATGTCTAGGGGTTTTTAGCATGCACTCTTTATTTGTGCTTTCCAGTGACATCTGGCTGGCAGCCCCAGCCAGAACAACTACCATTAAAATGTGCATGAATCAGAGGAAAACCTCCCACAGCACTGAAAGTTAACCCTGAAGGAGACAACCCAGAAGCTTGAGAACTCCACTCTGCAATGCGGGATATAACCAAACTGCTGGTTTACATCTATCCCGGGCCTAAACACTGGAGCATCTCATGTCCCTGCAGGGAGGAGGAAGTGGCATGAGGCATCTGGAAGAGCCATATACATGCCAGAAGAGGAGGCATGCACCAGAAGACAGGAAGTGGAGGACCCAGAGAACAGTGAATTCTGGGTTGTTGTCGACTCTGCCTTCCACTGGGTCTAGATGCCAAAGGGTGGAGGAAACTTACTGCCTCCATCCTATAGAAACATGTTAGCCAAAGGCCAAACCATGAGGTTTCTTTATGAGGAAATAAAGGGGAAAACTGGCAAATTTAAAAAAAAAAAAAAACTATAGAATACCTACCCAATCCTGTCCTAGCACCTCAGAGAATAGATTGCTTCCTTAAGATGACTCTCAGTGGGATCTGGTAGGGCATTTCAGGAAGCAATGTGATGTACTTAGAAGGGTGGAGAAGAGAAACGAGAAAAGTAGCTGCATAGAAATAGGATAACTATGAATGGAGAACAGGATGAGATGAAAAGAGAAAAGTGAGATAAGGAAAGGAAAGTCTGAATAATACAGTGATGGACGTTTTTAAATGTACAAATAACCCAGAAACACACACACACACAGACAGAGTTGTGTGGAGAGAAACTTTAGAGACATGGAATGTGCTGTGTGCTCAGTCAATAAATGTTTGCCCTGCAACCATAAGTATTGAGTTCAGATCCCCAGTACCCCTATAAAAAGCCAAGCATGGTAGCACACGCCTACAATCCCAGCACTGGAGAGGCAGAAACTTGTTCTTTGACTACTACCATTTGCCATTGCATATGCACACATGAGCAAACACACCACACACCTGTATACACATACACACACTAGGCACACTCCAGACACACACACACACACACACCCCACACCACACCAGACATCACAACATACACACACACACACACACACACACACACACACACACACACACCACACCACACCACACCAGACATCACAACATACACACACACACACACACACACACACACACACACACACACACACACTACCCAGAGCAGAAATCAAACCAAGTACTTTACTCACACACAGCAAAAACAAAATTAAGGCAGCTTTTTTTTCCAGACTTACTCTTGCAAGTTTTTTTTATGTTAATCATAAGGTAATCAAATATTCAAGTATAACAGATACATTAACAACGAAAATAAATAGAAAAGTAGTCTTGACCCTGAGTTCTGGGCATCATTACATTACAACAACAACAACAAAAAGGTAATGTCCACAGAGTTGTTGAGAAGTTTGACACCAAATCAAACAGCATCCAGTTGTGAACCCAGAGGAAAGTTTTTCTCAGGTTTATATATTTTCAGAACATAATTTTAAAATAATTTTTGAAGATACACAGTCACCAAGAGAGGGGTAAGACATGAAGAGTACAGAAATCAGAGGGATGTCTAGTGCTAAGAGCTGCCTTGTGAGTGTAGAGCTGGCCTGAAGTCTGTGACCATGGCGACAAAATGAAGCAATTGGTGGGCGATCCAAGGTGATAAGTGCAAGACAAATGCTTCACATTCTGAAGCTGCTAGAGAGTGGACCATTAAGTCAGAAATAACAAGTGTTAAATTTGTAGTGTGACACATTTGATCTCCTGGGGAAGGGGAGTGGCCCTTTAGAGATCCATGGTTCTTGAGCTATCCTTTCAGAGACAGGTCTAGGTTTCTGTGGGTTTAGGGAGAAGTCCCCGCCCAAGGTCCTGAACTTTCCCAGGTGTTGAAAATACTGTTCTTCTTTCACTTCCTCCTTTGAGACCAGCCCTGGGTCCTATTAGCAGAAATTTCTGGGAACGAAAGAATAAGAGGCTTGATCTCCATGAAATCATTTAAAGAGTGCTAACAGGATGAGAGACAATGACGTCAATGCTAACAAATGCAACAGGAAATGATCTTCATGGTTTACTTCAGAAGCTGACCCTCAAAACAAATGCTTCCGGGATTGTCAGACTGGTATCCCCTAACAAGTGTGATCAGGTCTTTCTCGTCATTCCTCCTGCGTCACGAGGTGTCCCTTCACATCCTTCATGTGACATTTCATTCAAGACTGCCCACTGGGGTACAGGAATCGCTGCCTCACTAAAACAAAGCCAAATTAACAAATTCTGATGTTAATTGATATTGTTGCTTGTATATCTAATGGTCAAGATATACCCCAAATGCTTCCATGACAGATTAATATACAGTTTGGTGTATACTTTGAGACTCATTAAATGGCCCAAGAGAATTTGGGTATTTCATGCCTCAGGTTTCTCACTGTCTCCAGTTTCTTACTGGCTCTTCATTTTTTATCCTTATTGGGACTTTAAAAGGCATCAAGTACTGTAGTATGTTTTTAATTTATTTATACTCAAATCATCAAAATGCTCTTTTGTAAGAGTCATTTGATGTCCAAGTATCCTTATGGGGCCTTTTCATCAGTCTTGTCCCTGCCCCGGAAAAAAAACAGGAAATCACAATTTGCCACAATTAAAAAGACTGAGCCGGACAACAAGGTTTGAATTCAGTTCCACATTGGTCTCAGAACACTGTTGCCTCTCTCCAAGGGCCTACTTGTTTATAAAGATGATTCAAATGCAGCACCAGACTCCTTTAGATTCCAGCTTCATGAATGGAAGGCTAAGTTCAACTTTAGCTACACTTAGGTTTCAGCTCGCCTCTACATTACATGGGAAAGAAATGAAAGCCCTTAAAACAGACATATATAGAATGATAGAATCTTAACTTCATGCTACCAAAGTGAGTTTAATCAATACAATGTACTGCCCAAAGAAAATTCTGGAAAATGTGGGGTTAAGACTGAAAACTTAGCAGAAGGAACCATCTTTTTTCTCCATGAATGTAAATTAACCTTTGACTTCTTAGCTGCTGATTGGGGAAGATGATCAAAGCTGATAAAGGGAAAATAATGACTTCTGTCAATGGAGATGGAACATGTGAGTCTTTCATTAGATTTCACTCTGAATTCCGTCAGCTCTGCTTTCTCAACAAGTCTGAAACTCTCTGAGCGATCAGGACCCAGGCAGGAGACAGAATCCACACCAGTTGTTTGAAGGAGATCATCAGACTTAAGGGGTTGTCAAATAAGATTAAATTGCTAACCAGAAAATTCAAAGAGCAGTACAGTACAATGGGAGGGGTCAAAGGAACAAAAGGAGCTTTAGAAATGCCAAAATTCAGAAGCCTGAAGGAGGAGTGCAGTGGAGATGGCACTCTGATTTCTAAGTTGGAGGTCACTGTGGCAAGGGCTGCTGTCTCTGAGCTTGGATGAGGCTGAGATAAGCCAAAACAAGAGCATGTGGAGAAGTTCATTCGAATGTGGCTAGTCTGAAGACAGTACCATGGTGCTGCATCTGCCCATGCTGGAAAGCTGATGCTGCCCCTTGGTGGAAAGCTAGGCTGATTGAACTACCAGAGCAAGAAGCAATCAGGAAGGGGAGATTCCCTCCCCTCTAATGTTCCCTATCACCACAACCTGTCATGAGCCAGCTGGCGATGCAGCAGTGAGGTTGGCAGGCGCCAGTATCTCAAAGTAAGGTGGAAAAGGGTTTAGAGATGAGGAACAATCCTCAACCCATTTTGGAGATGCATAGCAGTTCAGAAGTGTGCATGCCCTACCTGAGTTACTCTCCTATCACACACACACACACACACACACACACACACACACACACACACACACACAAAATACACAGGACTCAGAAAAGTGTAAAACTGATAAAATAGATAATAATGCCAAGTTTCCCAAATGTTTATGTGCCCTGTATGGTTCTAAGTATCTCATTTATGTTAGTTTTTTTACAACACTTGCAGTAATTTTAATAACTCT
Organism: Onychomys torridus; assembly: GCF_903995425.1. Lineage (NCBI taxonomy): Eukaryota > Metazoa > Chordata > Mammalia > Rodentia > Cricetidae > Onychomys > Onychomys torridus. The sequence continues at coordinate 76,675,346 of NC_050444.1, forward strand.
AATTGGTTGCATGCTGTGATCAGTATACTTCTATATCAGGAGAAACAGAGGTATAGAATGGTTACATAAGTTGGCCAAGGTGCTTAGCAACCAATAAAAAAGTGAGATTTAAGCCCAGACAGTTTAGCTCTGAAAGCTATAATCTCAATGCAGTGCCATATTTCTGGTGTCTGTCTTTCTTGACCACGCATGGCTGTCCAGCATTCTAAGAGCATGTGTGGGTTAACCAACTAAAGTCTTATGAAGTAAGTACTGATGTTTGCATCATTTCACAAATGAGTTGACCAAGGCACAGAAAAGCTAAATTGATAGCCCAGAGGCTCAAGCATCATTTAAAAAAAAAAAAAAATGAGTAGTGGCTGAATCCAGCTATATCTGAATCATATGCTCAACCACAGGACTGGAATGTTCTAGAAGTTCAGCCTCATCATGCAAAAGTCATTCATCTCTCCTGGAAAACCCTTAAAATGGGTCTGTAGATAATAAAATTTCCGTCATTTTAGACAAACCCATAAAGTCAATTTTTTCCCAATCAAAACCTCTTATCTTTTCAGATTCCCTGTGGGAATTAGGGAAGCTCTTTTATATGCCATGCCTGAGGCAAAGGAGTTCACTAAAAAGGGAGAAAAGACTCAAGTCAGAGTTTCTTCTTGGTTTCAGGTGCCTTGGTAAGGCTCTCCTTCCACAGTGTGGAGTAGTGGCAGTTCCGTGGCCAGGGCTCTGTGGCCTTTCTCTAGCATCACCTTTTGTGAAGGACTCAGATCCTAATAGAAACAGCCAGCTATCCAGTTCCCGTGTGCCATTCAGAGCAGCCTAAAGGAAAGAGTCCTGGCAAGCATCCTTCGGGGACTCCACCGTTCTGAGAGCTGAATGAAATGTCTGAAATCATTTCCATCTATAAATTCTAGTTGACCTCAGCAGAAGGCTGTGACTTCGTTCCTGGCCTCTAGCATAATTGCTGGCCCATGGTAGCCTCTAAAGGGGGATTTGTGTGATGAGTGGGAGAATGAATTAATAAATCATCTTTCCAGAACACATAAATACACACCACACATAAATCATAATAATTGGGTGAAAGTATTATCTTGTGGATTCTCATAATTAGGATAAACCCTTTGAAACTGCAGAAGTATTCCCAGATAAAGGAGTGTTTTTCTTCTTAAAGGAATCTCTCAACCTCAACTCTAAAGACCATGATTTACAAAAGGCCCAAGACAGGAGTACTATCATGATTTACAGGACAGTTAAGTTTCTATCTCTCCTTAAAGACTACTGTCTCTGTTCTTAGTAGAAATCATGTGAGAAGACAGCCAGATCTTTGCCAGCATCTACAGTCAGCTTCACAATAATTTCCATTTCTATTTACGCTTCTTCACCATGCATTGCTTTGAGTCTTCTCAGAGTTATCTATTTAATATGTTATTCACAACCTCTTCTGTGTACCTATATATGCATATATCTTATATGTACTTAGATATTTAATTCATATGCCCCTAAATTGTGCGTGATTACTATGTACTTACACCCTTTCCCATTGTTTTTTATTCCCTTGACCTATGTTTTTATCTACTTTATAGTTTAAAACTGGTCCCTGAAAGTGCCGAGTGGGGACCTTTGGTAGAAAACGATTTCCTTTGCCAGTGAATCTCTTGTCTCTGTTTGTCAAGAACACATACCCCTGAAGCAATGAGCCGGTCACTTGTTAAACCCTCACTTGCATACAATATGTTTGAAATCTCTCCACTGTCTAAAATAATGCAACGATGGCTCCCTCACACATACACGCAACTGATAAAATTAAAATAGTGTTTTCAATGAAGGGGAAACATCCTTGCATAATCACACTGCAATAGACAATCATCTGAATTTTAATCATAACAGAATAATGGCACCAAAAAGTAAAAGGATGCAGGGAAGAATACCATTTTTCTAAAACTTGGTGACAACATTGTGCTAAATGCCAGCCTTTTATATGCAGCATTCATTACAGCACCCGTTCCTCAGCAGAGACCAGTTTCAAAAAGAGAACCATGTGAAAATCATCCATGTTCCAGGCGAAAATAGTAAATATTTCACAAGCTCGCTTCTAATCGCTGATCTGTGCACACACATACATGCACAGAAGAAATGCATGGTTTCCCTTTCCAAACTTGAGCTCACACTGAACATACTGTTTCATAACCTGCCAACCCTTTAAAAGGCCCTGAAATTCATAAGTCAAGCCCCTGAGGCACACTCTGGAAGGAAGAGGGCAATGGGCTTGAACAGCAGTCTTACAAGAAAATAGAAAGGAAGTAAAGGAGAAGGCAAGTGAGATCAAAGAAGACAGAGGCCGTGGAGCTGAAAGGCCACCACAAAGGAGAAGAGATAAAAATGGACTCTGGCCATTTAAACTCCATTTTCTAATTTTCTTAATTGCATCAGCACTGTGCCATTGTGTGTTTTTGGAAACCCAACTCCTCAATTCAGTCCTCCTCTTGCTCCTCTTCCTCCTCCTCCCCCCAGTCCCCTGTGGCTGGGGCAGTTCACAGGGCAGGGTAGGGATGCCAACCGCTGGAGCCAAATTCAATTCAGAATCCAAACATAAGCTGTGTTTGAGAATCTAGACTCTTTGAGGTTCACCCAACTCCAATTTTACCAATTCCCTCCAGGGAAATATTTCCCTTTGAAGCATTTTGGGATGCAGGTTTGGATTTCTGGTGTGGTACAATTTACGTATAGAATGAACAGTCTGCACCTAACCCTCTCATTGCCTGGGTGTGCAGTCTACAGCGACCTATAGCCAAGTCAGCAGTGGAAGGCAGGGCTGGAAAACATTTCTGCTCATGTGCATCAAAATGAAAATTTAAAAGGCAAATAAAGAATATTGAATTAGCCCAGATGTTGTAAAGTTAATATGCATGTTGATTTCCTCAGAAATAACTCTTGAGAGTTGCAACAAAAGACGGGTGGAGGAGGGGAGAGAGGGCTTGCAATGAAACTCACTTTAAAAACGGTAGTTTTTAAACTGCTCATCACGTCAATTGATAACTTTCAGATAATTCTCAAGGCCCACAACCTGAAATACTCACCCAAGCAAAAATAAACAAACAAAAGCATGGGACATTTTCCCTTAAAAGATAATAACTTCCTAAGATCTGTGATTGGAAGGCATCTAAAGGAAGATGGGGAAGGAGGTACTCTACTCCCTCACGCGAATTGAAGAGAATCCATTAGGTCTGAATAGCTTCAAAACCCCATTGGAAAAATAAATAAGCTAGAGACGAAAGCTAGCTTGGGAGCTGGAGAGAGCTGAGAACTGTGCTCACGCTGAGAATAACACACTGATGAGCCCACTTACGGGTACTGGGATCAGCACTACTCACTCATGGTTACATCATCATTTAGGGCAAAGCAAATGAGAGCAGGAATCTGTAGCCTGGACAGGAACAAAAGCCCTTTCTATTCCTGGCTCTCCGGAAGACATTGTCCCCTCACTGTCACGTTAAGATTACTTGAGTTAAAGGAAGGGAAAGTGCCAGCATTGTCAGCCTGGCTGTGGGCCTGCTCTGTTCTTGTCACATACATTGTGCATTTCTGAGGTTACATCAGGGTTCCCTGGATGCCCTAGAGCTTGTCTTCTTGTTTAGCCCTTGGACCCACTTCCATGGGACTTCATCGTGATGTCATGTACCCGGTATGTATCATAGAAATATCTGAGAGCCTGGCCTGCATTGTTACTATTTCTTTCCTCGGTTTCTGAAAATAGATTTGGGAGTGGGCCTGCTGAATTACATCTCCTGGGCCCTCTCAGAGTCTTTTACTTTTCACTCAATTATTTTCGCATTATTCAAAGCAGCTTCATTTGACTGCTGTTTGATTACAAATAAATACAATTTGGTTGATTCATCACCATAGGTTTTTTCCTCCCCAAAATGCATAAAGACTTGGGAAGTAAGAGTCTGCTCTTACGTCATCTCACCCCTTTCCCTTTGCAGATACAAATGAGCCTGCCAACTTGGAGTCTCCCACAAATAACAAATACTTAACGAATAACCCTCACATCACCCACACATACCTTCTAGATATCATTTACCTTGGACTGCTCTAAAAGAAATACACTCTTGATACTGTACAGATCTGGGAAATAGCAGTGTACACTAAGCATTTTATAAACAAATACATTTGGGAATTAAAGTGTGTCTTCATGGTCTGAAGAACAGCCATCCCCTTAAAAATGAAGCTAAGTTTGTATAGGTCATGGAGACATGAGTCTGAAGAGGCCTGAAGAAAAACAAGCCATAGCCCTGTTCCCACCCTGAGCAGACTATACATGGACACTCCTCTCCCTCTCTTATATGTCTCTTTGCACATACATATATCTCATTTCCTATTGTGAATGAAATTAGTATGCTTTCAGTTCTACTTAAATTAAGCAAGAAACCATAAAAGGGCAGATAACAAGACTGTGGCGATAAATAACTTGAAACTATGAAATCTGACACCAGCTCCCACAAAATGAATGATAAGGTAAGATGAGGACCCTAGGTGTGGTGGTGCATGCCTTTAATCCCAGCACTTGGGACACAGAAGCAGGCAGATCTCTGTAGGTTCAAGGCCAGCCTGATCTACTTAGCCATTTCCAAGCCAACCAGAGCTACACAGTGAGACCCATGTCTCAAAAACAAATAAATGCATACATATATGTGTGTATAAAATGAGGCTATGAGAAAGTCTACATAAGCTGAGTGAAGGAGGCAGCGCTGGTAAATCTCATAGCTCCCTTCATCACAGGTACCCCCATGGCAGCTTGGGAAAGCTGAAGCTCAGGAACCTCACAACTGAAGGCCCTAGCTGACTTCCTCAGTCAGAATAAAGCTGATAGGATCCCTCAGCAGCCCTGTCCACCACTCAGAAGCCAAACAGACATGGCAGTTGGTGGCATACTCTCTACAAGCTCATCCCACGTAAACAGCTGTGATATAGGGGTGGGAGACAGCTCAGCCTAAGGTCTCCCGAATGCTAGTCCATAAAATACCTGTAGCTCAGCGTAGAACACCCTTGAGGATGAAAATGACCAGGAAGCTCCCTCACACACAACAGCCCTCACAGTTTGTGAGTTTGACAGCCAGGGGCTCTCCCATAGCCACATAGGAAACACTGGAGTTACTCCCTGCCTTTGTCAGAGGAACATGAAAGATCAATTGGAGATGTGAGAGAACATTCTGTTCTCTTCTTCAGCCGGACCATAGGAGAAGTCATTTCAGTAATGCCTAAGATGCTAGGGTGTAGCAGAGTCTACCCTCCCTAGGGGAAGAGAGATCCCCAACTCCACCGACTTTAGCCTTCCTGGCTCACCTAGGAATGGCGGATAGGGCAGGTGGGTGGTACAGTAAAGTTCACTCGCCACAGAGACAAGATCCCCAAATACAGACTTAACCATAGATCTGCAGAGTGCTTCCCCACATCACAGGGGCCTGCTCACCACAGTGCCTCTTACCCAGAGCACCGTGTCTTCCTCTCAAGCACAAATTACAAGGCAAAAAAATCAGCCCTCCACCTTAAAGAGACTGAAAAGGACACCAGAAGTGTTGCCTGGGACGAGAGGAATTGAAAAATTATCACACCAGAAAAACTCTTTAAATATGGCTAGTACACTAAGGGCTTTAAAGGAAAAGGCAGAAATGCACAAAGTAGGTAAAAATATTGTCTAACAAATGTAAAACTGTGAAGGAATCATTTAAAAATGCTAGAAATGCATAAAAATACACTAACAGAAATGGTGAATGAGTTCAATAGCTCATAAGATTACACACAGCTGAAGAAAACACAAGTACCAAAATTGGAAAGCAAAAAGGGGAATAACATAGTAAGGATAATAATGGTACTAATTAATAAAAATAAAAAAAGAGAACAGAATATCTAAAAAATCTAGAGGACAATTCCAAATGTGCTATATATTATACATAATGTATATGGTTATATTTTCTGATGTAGATACTCCTAATTAGTATCAGCACAGTATAACCTTATCCCTTTATGTTTATATGACGTGTATCATTTTATTTAAAGTTTGTTTCTTGTATATAATATATTGTTAGGCTATAGCTTTTCACTTACTCTATTAATCCCAGTCTTTTAGTGAGTGTATTTATGTTAATGGTTTCTAAGTAATTATGTACTGTATAGAAACAGTACAGAATCATTGGAATGTAGACTTGGATTAGTGGTGAATGTGTGCCATAAACTTTTGGGAAACCACCTTAGATACAAAAAGAAAACATAAAATTGATGTGCTAGGAAAGAAGAGAAAACAGAATATAATAAAATGTTCAATTAAAAGCACAAAAGGAACAAAAAGACATGTACCAGATTAAAAATAGGGGAATAATAGGAACCAATACCAGTTACAGTTAATAAGAATTCAACTGTATACATAATCACAGGTGGATGAGAACTTATAGCCTAACCATATATTGTCTACAAGAAACAAACTTTAAATAAAAAGATGCACATAGATTAAACATAAAAGGATAAAAGTACACTGTGCTGACTCTAATCAGGATTATCTAAAAGACAACAGCAACAAGTAAACTTGTCAGAGGAAGAAAATAGGGGTGTGTTTCAGTTTTTAAAAGGAAAGAAAGAAAAGAGAACAAGAGAAAGGGCACACTGGACAAGAGAAATTATCCAAGACACAGATGATCATTCCTAGTGATGGTGGGATGGGGGAGTGTCAATGCTCCAAGAAGATTTAACCATCATTAAGATATAAGCAACTAATATCTTTTTAAGTATAAGATAGGAAAAATCTGAAAAACTCAAATAGAAGTAGATAACGTCACTATTACAACTGGAAACTTTAGTATCTATCATTCAGAAATGTATAGATCCAGCAAGAAAAAAATCAGCAAAGATGTAGTTGAACTGAACAGTCCCGTCATTGCATTGGATGTAATTGACATCTGTGGGGTACTTCAACCGAAGAAGTCAGAGGGATGAAGAGATGGCTCAGCAGGTAAAAGCACTAACCATGCAAGTCTGACATTAGAGTTTGATCTGCAGAATCCCCAGAAGCTGAATATGATGATTGTAACTGTAATCCCAACACTCTTACAGCAAGATGGGAGGTGAAGACAGGAAAATTGCCCAGAAGTTACTGAGCCTGGAGGAGGCAGCATAGTGGTACAAACAAGACAGACCATGCCTCAATAAGGTGGGAGGCTAGACGCCCCCACACTCCACAAAGTTTTCCTCTGACCTCTACATGCATGCTGTAGTATGATCGCGTGTGCACGCGCACGTGCACACACACACACACACACACACACACACACACACACACACCAAATTATACGGTATTCTCAGGCCAATGTGGGATGTTCAAGATAGACCATATTTGGGAGATATTAAATTTAAATTTAAAATGATATAGTATCTGCCATGAAAGCGACTAGGATTAAACTGGAAATCAATAACAAAAATATAACAGAGGTTGGGGCTGGTGACACACACCTTTAATTCCAGTACTTGGGAGGCAGAGCCAGGCAGATCTCTGTGAGTTCAAGGCCAGCCTGGTTTACAGAGCGAGATCCAGGACAGGAACCAAAACCATATAGAGAAACCCTGTCTCAAAAAACCAAAACCAAAACCAAAAACAAAAAACCCAGGAAAATACCAAAAGGCTTATATGTTAAACAAAATAATTCTAAATAACATTTGGATCAAAGAAGAAATCTCAAGACATTTAAAAATATTTTAATAAAAATATAGCACAGAATTTTGTGGGACACAACAGAAGCACAGCAAACAGGGATATTTACAGCAGTGATTACAAGTAGTATAAAAGAAGAAAGATCTGAAATAAGACTTCTTTTTTTGCTTGTTTGTTTGTTTGTTTTTCGAGACAGGGTTTCTCTGTGTAGCTTTGCGCCTTTCCTGGAACTAGCTTTTGTAGACCAGGCTGGCCTCGAACTCACAGAGATCTGCCTGCCTCTGCCTCCCGAGTGCTGGGATTAAAGGCGTGCACCACCAACGCCCGGCCTGAAATAAAACTTCTAATGAAACTCAAAAAGAAGACAAAATTAAATCCAAAGTAAGCAGAAAACAATATGATAAAAATTTGAGATGAAAACAAGAAACTTAAAGCAGGAAATCAACAGAGAAGACCAGGAAAATCCAAAGCCAGGTCTACAGAAAGATAAATGAAATTAATTACCCTCCACTTAGTGTAACTAAGGATAGAATTGAGGAGACGCAAATTACTAATGTTCCAAATGAAGGAAAGAAGGACAAGCTTTAAGTCCCATTGATTGCAAAAAGATTACAGGTGCTCATTAAGAAGAGCTCTATATCCACAAGTTTCATAGCCTACATTATATTGACCATTTATGTGAAATAAACAACCTGTAAAAGCTTACAAGGAGAAAAACTAGACTCATATCTATTAAAGAGACCAGGGTGATAAATAATAGCCTTTCAAAGCAGAAAGCACTAGGCCCAAGTGAATACTATCTTAGTCCATTGCAAATAACAGAGCCACATAGGCTGAGTAAACCATAAAGAAAATGGGTCTGTTTTGGCTGATGAGTCAGAGCCAAGATGGAAGTTATATCTGATGATGGACTTCGTACTAATATAGTCTCAAAGCTGTCCTGGGGCATCACATGGCAAGAAACAGGGAGTATATGGGAGACCTAGCTCAACAAGCTTTTACTGTAGATCCACTCTTAAGATAATCCATTAACTCATTAATCCTTTAATGCAGTGATCACAGGAGTGAATTAATCCACTCATGAGGGCAGAACACTCCTCACCTCTTAAAAAAAAAAAAACCCCAGCTGGTCTCATCTTCTAATGTCTCCTTATGAGGGTTAGATTTCAACATGAGTTTCAGGAGGGAAAACTCTATGTGAACCACAGAGTTCTACCTGGAAGGTTATGTCCTCCTCAAAGACATAATGAGACAGGACAGAAAGACAGAAAAATTGTGAGGACATGAGAAAGGAAAGGTGTCCCTCATCTCAGAGTCTGACCAAAGGCTTTATAAGCAAGAAGTTCAACACACTTAACATTTGCCGTAAAGGCTGCTGCCACAGAAAGACTGTCCCTTTCATACAGAGATACTTTATGTAACAGAATTTCTGATTCAGGCTGGAGACCTGAGGGTATACAATCCTGGGCAGGGCCTTATTCCTTCCCCAGTCTTGGCCTGAGAATCTCTGATGAAACTCTTGACTTATTTACAGTAAAGTCCACCAACCTTCTATCGCCCTGTTAGCAAACCTTAGCTACAATAATCTTGCCAGGTGCCCCTCAGGAACCATCCACTCATCTCATTATCTCATGTATCCTAGAAACTTCTTGAACACTGGAAATTCAAATTGTATCAAAATGCTATAAATGACAGTTGTAAAAGAAAATATCACTGTGACTCTTCCTTGAGGCTAGAACTTACTCTCCAAGACTCTATTTTGAGGAGCCCACATCCGTGCTCTCTTGCATGTCCATCTCCTCTTCTGAGTGCCTTTTCTTGTTCTCAATCTTCGCACTTAAGCCCATATTAAAATATCTTTATTAAACCTCAATGTCCTTCATAAACTGGCTAGTCTTGAAATGCCTTTCTGCACTGACACTGTGTGGCACAGTAACAGCATGGTGGAAACAGAAACATGGAGCAACAGTAGGTAGTCAGCTCAAAAAGACCACCCTGGACTCATCTGCCCTGCTGGTCTTCTAGAACTGCAATAAAAATCAACCTTACAGATCCCTAAGTTTCCTCTAGACCCATTTCTCATGGTACCATATGACAATTTCTTTAATAAAACCCACTGGGCTACATGCTTGATTTTTTTTCTCCTACAAGCACATACTATCCATTCATTTTTAATTATTTTATTTTTTAAGATCATAAATGGCCTGACCATTTGATATTGGATAGCCAACTGGTGTACTATTTCCTTGGGAAGACTATTATTTCTCCAATTCTCAACATTCCTAAGCTGCCTGTAGTTCTTTGACTGGGGTTCAGGACTCCTGAGCTTCCCCCATTGTCCATGTTAGCATGTCTATTGATGTCATTGTTGTTCAGCTCATGTTTAGGAAGCCATGTTGGTGAGACTTTATGAGTGTATCTTCCTAAGAGATGAAGCCTCACAGCACACTCGCTGTTCTGATGGCTTGTTTAGTCTTTCTGCCCCCTCTTCTGCAACTATCCTTGAGCCTTACATGCAGGAGCTGTATTATAAATGTATCCATTGGTTCTGAGCCCTACAATGCTGCATTTTGAGCAGCTGTGGATTTCTGTAATAGTCTCCATGATTTTCTGTGATGATCTTGGTCTTTCCTTGACAAGAATCAAGAACTACACTTATCTGTGGGTGTAAGGACAAATATTTAGAGTGTAGTTATGGATTATGCTGGTTTTGTAAAGTGTTGGTTATAGGTTCTCCTCCAAGATCTATGATTTCACTAGCCCTGGGTATTTGGCTAGGTTTCCAGTACCCTAGCACAGGTTTCCCTCTTCTTGAGTAGGTCTTAAGTCCAATTAGAGAGCTATTTGTTACCACCAAGTTATGGTGCCACTACTGCAGCCTTAGAGTTATTATGCAATGCTAATCATTGTTGTGATTCACAAGTGTTGTGTTCACATGTATCCAGGCACATGTTGGGGAATGGGTTGTTACACATGTGCACATGCGTGTAGAGACGAGAAGTCAACCTTGAGTGTCAGCTTTCAGATGCCATTCACCTTAGTTTTTGAGACAATATCTCTCACCAGGACTTGGTACTCAGCAAATTAGGCTAGATTAGATGGCCAGTTAGCTTTAGATATCTGCCTGTCTCTGCCTCCCCAGTTCTGGGATTACAAAAACATGGTACCATATTTGGCTTTTCACATGGGTTCTGACCATCAAACACAGGTTCCTGTGCTTATGCAGAAAGCACTTAGACCACTGAGCCATCTCCTCAGCCTCAGATTTTCCAAGTGATTCTGTTTTTTCTGTTTGCCCCTGTGGAATACCAAAAATGACCAAAAGTAGCTATGCAGCAGCCTGAATGATTTGCTGCTTAGAGATATCTTCAGTGAAGATTCACCATTCTCAAATTTCATGTTCTGTAAAGTCTTGAGACATAGACACAATGGAGCCAAATTGTTACTGAGCAACAAGTGTGATGTTTTCTTCCATCTCCAGTAATATGTTCCTAATTTCCATTTCACTGTTCATTTTTCCAACAACATTCTGGTCCCAATCAGTAAGGCAATCTTTAAGAAGATTTTTTTATTCTGTTTATAAAAATTTTCACACAATACATTCTGACCACAGTTTCCCTCCCCCACCAACTCCTCCCAGATCCTCCCCACTTTCCCACACACCCAACTTCGTGCCTTTTCCTACTCTCTCTCTCTCTCTTTAGAAAACAAACAAACCAGAATTTAAACAAGAAATAAGAAAGAAAAATCACACACACACACACACACACACACACACACACACACACACACACTCACAAGAATAAAACCCATAAAAATACAAACTTGAAAACTATAATATATGAGCAAAAGACCAATAAAACAAAAAAGTGCCCAAACAAAGCAATATGAGACAAAAAAAAAATCTACAAAATACCATTGAGTTCATTTTGCCTTGGCCATTACTGGTAGGCATGGAGCCTACTTTGAGTGTGGCTAATATACCCATTGGAGACTCCATTGGAGAAAACTATTTTTTCCTTTGCAAGTGAGTGACAATTGGGAACAGCTTCTTGGTTAGGGGTGAATCTATAAGAAATTTTAAACCTATGCTTTGTCTTCTTTCTAGTCCTCACCAGAATCACAATTTTCTTCAGAACTGCCAAAGCCCCTCCCTGTTATCCTATTCTAAAGCCACCTCCATATTTTCAAGTGTCTTATATTAACTGTGGCCCCTCTCTAGTATCAATGTTCTGTTGCTAACAAAACAACACCATAAACTATCATAGGTTGTTAGTTTTTTTTAAAAGAGGTGAATTTTAGCTTATAATTCCTCTCCAAGGGAATAGAGGTTATATCTGATGACCTGGTGACAACCTTTTTGCTGGCAAGATCCCAAGGGGTGTAGTCAGTCTATCATGAGTTAAAAAACAGGAGTTGTGAGAAAGACCAAGCCAAATGGGCTTCCATGGCCGACTTACTCTTGAGATAACCCATTTATACACCTTGGCAATCGCTTCTTGGCCATTTAGATATGATAACCACCACGACTAAATGTGGTTTATGGAAGAACAGTTCAACACTTTATGATCAATTCATGCAATTTATCATTTTGCTAGGATAAAAGAGAAAAACCACATGGTATCTAGCTGTAGAAAAATCGTTTGACAAAAGTCCAACAACTATTCATAAAAAGAAGAAGAAAAGAAACTGAGGTCAGTTGAACATGAAGGAAACTTCCTTAACTTGATAAATAACATCTACACAAACCCACGGTCAGCATTATATTTAATCCTGAGATTCTAAAATCTTCTCACTAACGTTAGGAAGAAGTTATGAGTCTCTGCAGTCACTTTTGCTTTTCACCATTGTACTGGAATCCTTACCTAATATTATTAATAAAATAAAAGTAAATAAGATATATACACCCTGGGTAAAATTAAATTAAATTAAACTGACTTTGTTCAAAGGTGACACAATCATTCATACAGAAAATCCCAAATGAATGAATGAGTAAAATCAGTGAAAAGCTTGGCAAAATAAATCCTAGAAGGAATAAGTGACGGAAGCAAAACTATGGCATATAAAACTTAATCATAGTATCAAAAGGTGAATGGAATTTGAAATTTAAAATGTTACCATTCATATTATCACCCTTCAAAATGAAATATTTACAAATGCGATGTAATATGTACTAGATCTATTTTAGAAAATAACAAGAGATGTAAAGATATTCATAGATAGACTCACTGTTATGTTATGTCAGTTTTCAAATTGATCAACAAATTAATTGCAGTCACAAAAATCCTATAAGGTTATATCATGAACATTGTAAAGCCAATTCTGAGATTTATAATGAAAAGGGAAATCCAGAATAGCCAATCCAATATTAAACAAAAATAACAAAGTTAGAGGCTCTGGCTTCTTGACCTTAACACTTAATGTAAAGCTACAAAAACCAAGACCATGTGGTATTGAAGACTCGAATGATATGTCAATGAGTCAAAATAAAGAGCCCAGAAATGGTCTGGATATGAAAATCCACAAACTGGTTCTTAGAGACTTTCCTTCCTTTAGAAATTTGCTGGGCTTGAGTTACAGCTGCAATAACTGCTAGTTAAGTTGCTATGGGTTAGTTAATAAAACCAGGCCTTAAAAACTGCTGGCGTAGTAGTATTTACTTCCTTGGTTTGCCAAATGACTCCAGCAAAACACTGGGTGTGAGAATGCTTCATAAAGTGCTACCCACTCATTCCTCAGACTTCCGACAGGCAGCTGAGCAATTTCTCAGGCTTTTCCACTGAGCAAGCAGCAGCACTGCACGTGTAGACACACCTTACCCTTTGATGATCTTAAAGAAATTAGCACGGGCTCTTAGAAAGTCCCTAACAAAAACTGGCAGAACCTCATTGGATGCCAAGGAAGCAGCTGGCACCATAAACTCTGCAAGGACTTTACTGGCACGCCTACTTCCACATGCTGCCAAATGGTTATGGTAGGGGGACCTGGCATTGTACCGGGAAGACAAACAGGAAACAAAGGAAGACCCTATTCTAACCTGCCTTTGCCCCTAATTAAGGGGACAGCTTTGGTAAACTACTCATGTTATGAAGAAGGATCCATGGTACATAGATTGTAGGGAATGCAAGGCGTAGCCCAAATCCTTCAGGATGAAGCTTCCAGATAACATAAGCATTGTTTTGGTTTGACACATACTGCTAATTATCACTATCCTCTATTTCTTTAACTATCTGGACATAAATAAAACCTTTAATGCTCTCCTCTGGGTTTTGCTTTTGGTTTTGTATTGTTCATATATTTATTTTACATTTGCCTGGCTACCTTGTAGGTTATTTACTAAGTAATTTTTAATGAGATTATTTCCATTTTGAAAGTATGAATACTTGTTCCAAAAATAATGTGATTTTTGCCAAATAAAACAAATAAAAATTACTTTCTTTTCCCATGGTTTGGATATGGTTTGTCCCCTAAAGGTTATCTTTTGCTGATAGCTTGATCTCCAGTGCAAAAAGAAGGGCTGAGTTCTGGGATCATTAAAAGGTAAAAACTCACAGAAGGTAATTAAATCATAGGAGCTCCCAAGAGTGGAGTTGGTGTCATGGCCCTGGATTAGTTCCTGAGAGAGAGTTGATTATAAAAAGAGCAAGCCTGAAACTGAGAAGATACTCAGTCATAGAAGTATCAGTGCAAGTGTTCAGCCTTGAGTTCAGATTCCCAGCTCCACATAAAAGCTGGCCGTGATGTGACAATACGCTATAATCCCCACTTTGGTCGGGGAAGGGGGCTGGGTGCAGAGACAGGAAGATGGCTGGGGCTGGATGCCCAACCAGTCCAGCCAATTGATGAGCTCCAAATTTGGTGAGAAGTTCTGTCATTACAAAAATAAGTGGCATTGCTTCCGCATGTACATGTAAGAAATGGCATGCCATAGAAGGACAGGAAGGGCAATCCCCAGTTTTGCTCGCCGGTTTCACATTTACTTGTTGCCATTTAGAAAAGCATTGCCCCCTGGGCCCAGGCAAAGGAGGCATTCTCACAGAGACTCTTTGTCCAATATCCCAGCCCATGCCTAGCAATGGCTACTCAATCCAAGATTCACCATACCCCATCGCAGCTCTCATCCTCAGCATTGCTATGATTTAAAAGAGTAACTTAGACAAAAGGGATCTAAGCCTTTCCTTTGAATTTCTCACAGTTAAATTTCCCAGGAAAGACTAGGAGCCATCTATGCCTGTATTCAAAGAGGAAGTTATTGAGAAACTCTTTCTTAACATGTCCGCCAGAGAGACTTCTGCAGGTCACCACAGGCATAAAAGCATGTGTCATCTTCATTTCTTAGTGAGCCCAGAGGTCTGGATATGAAAATCCACAAACTGGTTCTTAGAGACTTTCCTTCACAATCAAATTGACCTTCAAATTGAAAAGACTCCATTTTAAATTAGAAGCCATGTATATTTTTAAAAAGATCTGTCTATGTATTAATAACAAGAAACTTCATTGAGAACTTTGTAGCTGTGCACAGTAATATATGCCCCACTGAGAAGCAGGGCTAACATTTCCCCTAGTTCAAGATCACAGACAAGAACAAGAGTGCAATGGTGGGTCTCCTTCATCCAGCAGTAGCCTACAGGACAGCATCTTGCCACTGTGAGAGGAAGAGCTGAGGACTCTGAGATTTCCTACATATTTATAGGTCTCATAAAAATATTCCTGGCTCCAAACTTAAAGGTCTCCTGACTCACCAACAGCTAACAAAACATTGAGCTATCAGTTAGAGGTTAGACTGCCAACACCAGGAAAAAAGGAATGAGTCAAAGAGAGAGAGAGAAAGAACAAAAGTGGAGGGAGGGATGAAGGGAGGGAGGGATGAAGGGAGAGACAATGGGGGAGCAAGGGAAGGAGGGAGAGAGGAAAGAAGAGAGTGGATGTTTTAAAGCATGCTAATGCAGGCAAATGTTCTGACTAGATTCAATTTCTTGAAATTAAACAAGTATTTATGAAGTGGATCCCACTACTACCCAACCTCCACTTTTCTAAAGATTGAAAATATGTGACCCAATTCCTTTATATAGCATGGGCAGTGTTTGCATATAACCACACATACATATGCACATGTAGCATGTTCTAGGAATTAATGAAATACCTATGCATCACTCACATGGACACAATGGACACTGAGTAGTACCTGTTGCAAAGAGAGTGCTAATTTTGCATTTGGGAGCTTTCTTTTTTCCTGATACTTCAGAGGCATGTGTGTTTAAATCTGGAATGTGTTTTAATCTGGGAGTGTGGAGCCCATAGTTAGGAAAGGAAAGGCATCCAAAAGAAAAACCCGCAGTATTTTTTTCAATAAAACAAAACCTGAAATAAGCCACACAAATGTGTAGATACAAATCTTCATATCACTTGTGTGTAACACAGTTACCACCTGGTGTTACGTGAGATCTAGAAGAACGTTCACAGGAATCTGCATCTGGCCATTCTCCCATCCCATTTTAAAATTCTACTCAAAATTTAAGATGATAGATATGTGTAGCTCACAGATCATACATGCTCACCATGCTGCCTACCTGCCTACTCTTATTTCTTTATTTATCCATACATAGTATTTACCTGAAGTCAATTTGTCACTCTGACTCCAGGAAGCAGTATCATCTATCCATTTCATTACTAACATAGAGATATTCTTGGAAACTAGGTACTTTGGATAGTCCCTGTTTCTGCCATCACCCCTCCTCTGTGCAAGCCACCACCTCCTTTCAGTCACAACCATAGTAGCCTAGGTGTCTTACCTTGTTCCTTTAAATAAATTCTCACCTAAAGGCCAGATCAGCATTTCCAGTACTTAAGTCAGACCATGTCCCCTTGTTTACTAAATACCTTCCAAATCTTGAATTGACAGTAAACATGGGGTCCTCATCAGGACTTTGATCAAAGGCTCCATGGAATTGGCCCCAACTACTTTTCTAACTCATCGGTACCTTTCCACCCACCCACACTGTGCTCTGGGTTTGTTTTTGCTTTTGTTTTTGTTTTTTCATTTCTTGAATACATAAACAAGTTCATGATGCCAATGTCCCTTGTCCCTGTATTCCATCTATCCCAGGTCTCTCCCAGAAGTCATAATCTCTGATTTCTAGGCTCAGTTTAGCTTCTGAAAGGCCTTCCCTGAGCACACTACCTTAGGAAAGCACTGCCTCCTCCATTCATTAATTCTCTGCCATTTGTAACTCGCTCATCTTTCTAGCCCTTAGGAACTTTTCAACTACCCACCCAAGGCTGGAATACAAGTCTCTTAAAGTCATAACCATGTCCTCTGCACCCAACATATAACCTGCATGAGATAAAAAGCAAGTTAGGTGTGATAGCACATGCCTGCCATACCAAATGCTTAAAAGACTGAGGCAAGAAAAATCTCTTGAACTCATTATTTTAAGACCAGCCTGGGCAACATAAGAGAAATATCTCAAAAGAAAAGAGAAAAGCAGACAATAAAAATTTGAAAACTCAGTGAAGAAACTCTTTGCATGCACCAATCTTTTGTACTATCTCCATAATTCTACCTTTCCTAGAATGTTCTATAGTTTGGATTATGCAGATTTTCAGACTGACTTCTTTCACTTAGCAACATATACTGTTTTCTTCCATGTCTCCTCAGGAAATGATAGTATGTTCCTTCTTCTCATGGAATAATAGTTAATTGCTCACCTGTTCAGCTACTGGAGGATGTTTTGTTAGCTTTCAAGTTAGGGCAATAATGAAGAAAACTGCCATAAAAATTTATAGGCAAGTTTTTCTCTAAGTTTTTAATTAGTTTGGGTCAATACCTAGCAATGGGACTGCTGGATGATGTAGTAAAGACACAGTTTTGTACAGAACCATGAAAATATCTTCCAAGTAGCTGTAGCAGTTTGTATTTTGACCAGCAGGACATGAGCACTCCGGTCACCCATGTGCTGGGCAGCATTTGATGTCAGAGTTTTAGAATCTGACTGTTCTGATACATAGCTGTTTTCTATTTTTTTTAATTCTCAATTCCTGGACAACTTTCAATATTAAACATGTTTTCTCATGCTAGCTTCTTTCTTGCTTGTCATCTTTAATGAGGTGTTCTTTCAGATAATCCTTATTTTGAAATATACTTTTAACTTTTAAATAATTCTAGACTTGCAGGAAAAAATGCAAAGGGGAGATTTCTTGAATACTTTCTGCTCCCCTTTTAGCTCCCCCTAAAGTTAGCATCTCCTGTAATCATGGTACATTTTGAGACTAAGAAGTTAGCACTGTATTCTAGTAACTGCCTTCTCTCTTTGGACTCTATCAGCTTCTCTATGAGTGAGCTGTAGTTGTTGTTTTCAATGTTGATGATGCTGTTGTTGATGATGCTGTTGTTGTTGATGCTGTTGTTGATGATGATGTTATTTCAATATTCAGTCCAGGAGAGAATATTTCACTTGCCATGTATCCCTAGTCTCTTCTGGTCTGAGTTGCTTACTTGGGTTCCCTTTGCTTCATCATGTTTATATTTGTTTTTTAGTGAGAATCAATGTGTCTGGAATTGGTGACATCAGTAAAAATGGTGGAATCAGGACCTTCAAATTGTTCCTCCTCCATAAAAACAAGAAAACTGACAAGAATCAACTGAAATCAATGTAAAGTTGCAGCAGTCTAGGTGACTGACTGATCAAAAGCATCTGAGCCCACAAATGAGCTCTGTATATCTTGAACCTGCCTTCAGCCCATTTTTCTCTGGCCCAACGGTTTCCTTGAGAGACTTCAGCATGGAAGTCAGTGACAAGGAAAAGAAAACAGTCTGATCTGCCCTGAGCCTCAATCCCAGAGCCTGCTGTTACTTGGTTCACCTGCTGGTTCTCTGGAAGACTTCACTTACAAAGTTCCATTATTTCATCTAATGCAGAGTTAAATTACTACAAAATCCTAGCAGCATTAGGGCAAAGTTAATTATAAGCAATTATTTACCTCTGCAGCTACCTGAAGTATGGATAGCAATGGCAGACAATGAACTAACTACTCAGGCACTGTAAAAAGAAGATGAGATGCCCATACAGTTTTTGAAAGGTATGTGGAAATCTAGAACCACCATACTCTGCAGCTACACAATGTTCAAAGAAAGGCAGAGACAAAGCCAATGTCTCAGCATAGCATATGGCTCTGCACAGGTAGAAGTGAAGATTAACACTACATTTTAAACCTCTTGGTTAACTGTAGTAAATGGCCTCTAAGAAAAGACTGGGAGATTTTAGCTCTAAGAAGTAAGGGAAATCTCTGAGCAGTCACGAGCTGCTCAATACACTAACTGAGCAGAGATCTCAGCAGCTGCACCTGACAAAGTCTGCTGACTTCCATAGTCTAGTTTTGGGGAAGTCATTCCCCAGAGGATGGAGTTAGTTTGGGAAAGTTATTTAACAAGTAGCAACTATGACAACAGACAGCCATTGTGACTAATTGGGAATGGGAGAATTTGCTTTCCAGAGTAGTCACTTTAAGTTACTTTGGGGATTCAAGTTTACTCTACTAGCAAGGTGAGATGTGTGGAGAACAAGAGTTTCCTATGCACAGAAAACAAACAAATACAAAAAACAAAAACAAAAAACCAGAAATCACTAGGACCTGTGCTTGAAGCAGTCTAGACATTGAGCTTAAATAAGGTGACTGGTAGAAGAAATCATCTCTAAAGAGGTAAAGGGAACAATGACAATGATGTGTCACCAAATATCGTGTACCAATAAAGAGATTAGAACATTTTAACAAACCAAAGATGGGTTCTAGAGTATGAAGGTAAAATAATGGAAATGAGAAGGAGCTTGAATTAGTTGGCGACAGATTTGAGCAAGAAGAAAGAATGAGAGACTTGAGACAGGCCAAGAAAAATTATCTAGCTTGAGAGTCAGGAAGAAAAAGGAGTGAAGAACATGGGCAGATCCATAGTGAACCAATAAGCATATGTATATGGAGACTTAATGAAAGGAAAAAACACAGTGGACAAAAGGCTACAACATTTGATAGAAAACACAAATCTACATTTTCAAGAAATCCAACAAATCCAGATAAAATCAAGGATTTCTGAATTGTGCATATCATATTCAAACTACAGAAGCCCAACCATAGAAGGAGAATCCTGAAAGCACACTAAGTATTGTTGATAAGATGAACAGTGAAAGGCCAGCAAGATGGCTGAGTGTGATTGACAGAATCATGTAAACATGGAAGGGGAGAATCCACTATCCACTCTACAAAATTATCATCTAGAGTCCACACTACATAAATACCATGACACGTGTGCCCCCCACAGCATATCACACACACACACACACACACACACACACACACACACACACACACCTGAGCACATCACAGAGAGGGAGCACATCATACACATACAACACATCATTACATGGAAAGCATAAGCATATCATGAAAACTAACTAATACTTGTTTTCTCATCAAAAACCATAGCCAGTAGGATAAGTGTTAAGAGAAAAAGAACCAGTCAGGCAAAACTTTCTATATTTATCAAAATGATCCTTCAAAGATAAATATGAGATCCTCAGGTAAACTAAAACTAAGATTCTTTTTTTGATAGTATACATGCTGTACAAGCAATTCTAAAGAGAGTCCCTCAGGCCAGAACTTAAAAACATTAAGTAATCAGATTACATGGAGAAATAAGACTCCCTGACACACAGGAAAGTACCCAAATAAATATACAAAACAGCTTAAGTTCAGTCTTCCTCTTTTACATCTTTTTATCCTGCCTTATTTTAAAAACAATTACATAAAGCAGTAATTATAAATTTGTGTTAATGACTATGTTAGTCATTTTCTCATATCACTGACCAAATACCCGATAAGAAGCAACTTAAGGGAGGAAGGATTTGTTCTGGCTCACAGTCTGAGAGGGTGAGTGTGACAGAGAAAGCACAGAGCTAGGGGAAGTGTAGAAACTGCTTGCACATACTTCAGCACACCAATAATGAGAGTCAGGGCAGGAAGCAAGACCAGCTCTCTCCAGAGACCCACTTGCTTGTAGTCACTTTCTCTCAGAAGTTCCAAAAACCTCCCCAAACAGCATCACCTCCAAGAGCCAAATATTCAAACATACAAGACTGTGGGAGACATTTCACATTCAAACCCTGTCTCTGGGCATTCAATGTATAAAAATGTAGTTGGTATGATCTGTAGGAACAACACAAAGGAGCTGTAGAAGAGAATAGAAAATGTGTAGGAATTTAGTTTTTATAGAGCATGAAAATTAAATAGTAACCTATCATCAATGATGATACTGTTGGTTGTAATTCCAAAGTCCCATAAGCAAAATAGCTTTAAAATTATACATGTGTAATATGTGTATGTAAAATTATATATATACACATATGTGTAACAAGGCAGTTCAAGTGGTATACTCAGAAATGTTTATTTATCATCAAATGCAGTAACAGAAAAACAATGAAGAAAAAGACTATCAGAAAACAAATAGATTGCAAAGGTGGGTCCTAACTTACCATCAATTAATCACATCCAAATGAACTAGTGACTCCAATTAAAAGCTGAAAACTGCAAGAACAAAGTTTTTAAGGATCCAGCTAGTTTTGTCTACAAGAAACACAGTCTATAGGTCCAAATTATTTTTAAGTAATTTGAAAGAAAACAGACATATATTATGTAAATATTAGCAAAAATCTAGGTTGCCTTTACTAATAACAAACAAAATAGTCAAAATTGTTGTTAGAAACAAGGAAGTTGACATAAGTATCAATCCATTAGTTACATTAATAAGATACAGTAATTATAAACATGTATATATACATAACAATAAAGCTGAAAATGAATAAAACAAAAACTGCCAGAGCTAACATGAAAAATAGGCAATTTGAAGGTAATACAGAAGTCTTCACTGCCTCATTTTCAATAATGTATAGACTAAAAAGAAGTGGAAATGGAGAAATTAATTTAAACCAGCTATATCTAATTGACATGAATGAAATATTCCACCCAAAGTATCAGAATCACACTGTCCAGGCTGGAGAGATGGCTTAAGAGCTAACCGTACTTGCTGCTCTTGCAGATGACATCTGTTTGGGTCCTAGCCCCCACAAGGTAGCTCACACCCACCTGGAACATCAGTTCCAAGGCATCCAATATTCTCTGTTGGCATCCATGGGCACCAGGATGGCACATGGTGCACATACATGCATGTAGACATACATACATACACACAAAATAAAAATAAATATTTTTTAAAATACAAATCTTCCTCAAAAAATTATAAAATTTCTCAGAAGAAGGTATGTTTTTTTTTTTTTTTTTTTTTTTTTTTTTTTTTTTTTTACCATAAAACAAATACGAAAATAAGTATGAAAGGGCAGAAATCATCCAAAGGAAGTTTTCTGAATCCAACAGAATAATCTCAGAAGTCAGTAAGAGAGGAAAATTCACAAATATGAGGAAATTAAACAACATAAATGGATTAAAGAAGAAAGCGAAGGATATACCTAGAAGGTACTTGAATATTAAAAATATTTGCCATATCAAAACTTATATGATGTAACTCGAGCCTTGATCAGCTGGAAAGTCAGCAGAAATAATCTATACTGAAAGGGTTTCCAAGGTAGTAACTGTCACCAAAGCAAGGAGACACAAGTATAGATAAATGAAAAAGAGAATATAAAATTAGAAAATAAATTAATGGAGTGAAAGTTGGTCTACTATAAAGATAACAAAATTGGCAAACCTCAGATGGACACACCAAGAGGAAAGAAAGATGTCTTGCTGCAGTGGCATCTATTGGTCATCTAAGCCAGAGAGAAAATCCCTTCACTCTTACATGTATGGTCGGTCTCTCAGACCTGAGACAGAGCTAGTCCAATTTCTCATTCTATGGGTCACTGTGGAAATAAATCTGCTTTCTCCTAATATTATTAAAGAATAATTGTGTAGCATAGACATGTGCATGTTCTTGCCACCAAAGTAGTGGGTGCCTATTGACCACCTGTACCTTTATAAAGGATAAATTTGTAAGGAAAACACAGCTGTGTCATAGAGCACACATGGTGTTGTGGGGAAGATATTTTCAGAAATGATTTTTATCTTTTTCTTCATGTTGTGATTATTGGGGAATCATTAATTAAAAATGGGCCAAGGAAGGTTAACAGTCAAAGTGGCTGAGGAGTATTTTATAGGTGGTGAAACACCGATTGATATGATTTTTATCCTTTTATGAAAGGGTCCTTATCTTTATGTGTCTACAGAGTGTGCAGAAAAGACAGAATTGAAAGACTATAAAAGCTGAGTAAATATATCAGGTTCCTAATCCTATAAATAGAGTAGTTCCCAACACCATATGAGAATAAATCAGGGCTTTGGAATCCATATCTATATGAGTATTCAAGAAATAATTCACCTATTCAGAGGTCATAAATCAGAGTATCACACAAAGAATGCTGGCATGACAAGGACATGGAATACAGAGTCACCTAAGCAGAGGACTAACACTTTACTACAGAAGAGAAACCTGTGCCAGGGCACAAAACAGAAGATCTTCATGATGGGGTGTTTAAAGCATGGCTTAAAGTTCAGAGTGCTAGTCTGTCCTGGTGTGTGGCTCCTTCCAACACCACAGACAAAAGCAAAGAGCAAAGTCTCAGATTGAACTTGATGACAACTCTGGCCCTAAGAAGAAATGTTTTCCTCCAAGGAGCCTCTGGTTTCTGAAATGGCACTAGCCAAATGCTAAGTTATGTCTAGCGCCACCTAGTGAAAAGACAGAATACTAAGCTTTTTACAAACCCAAACTAAGAAATGGTTAAAAGCATAAATCAATAAACTTAAGAAGGAGAAAAAAACATGATGGAGTGAGGGAAATGCCTCTGGTGTTACCTGAAATGCTTGGCTGAGATAATCGTGTTTTTCATTTCATCGGTGCTTGATAAAATTACTATCCCAAGCTCTTGGTCAGTTTTTAGGGGAGAGAGACGTCTGAGTTTGAAGAATTAAAAATAGTTATGAAGGCGGGAGTTGGGGCTCACTAATTGAAAGCTTGAGAATTACTGTTGTGTGTTATTTCTGGACAGCCCCATTAAAGAGAACTGACCTGAACTTGTTCGCTTCTGTCAACTTCTTACTCAGTCATGTTTCATTGATAGCTTGTGATCGGCAACATTAGACTATGTTGACACTTGATATCAACAACACATGTACTCCATGTCAGTCTCTGGATCTCATATGCACACTCACACACACGCACATACACATGCAAATACACATATAGACATACAGACCACACACACACACACACACACACACACACACACACACACACACATGCATACACTCACAAAAACAGACATAAAAATACCAAATGACTCAAACTTACTTTTTCAAAACAGTTCAGGATACTTTGTCTCTGAAGAAGCGATTGAAATGCCTCCCGGAACTGTGAGAAGAGATAAGGCAAGGGCTGAGTTCGAGAGAGAGCTGCTGCTGAGCAGGGTGGCTGCAGAAAAGGGATCGTGGACTCAGAATCAGGCTGGTTTGACCTTCACACTGGGGGCTTTTGAGCAATGGAGACTCTGGGCTGTCTCCAGCTCAAAGTTAAAATAATATTAGTAGCATATAGCTCCTGGAATAATTTTTTCATCATTTCTTACATTCATTGATACTGCTTTCTTATGAGCCTTGGAGTCTAATTTCAAAGCCCACGATCTCTTGGGCAACCCTCAGACCTCAGAGTGCGTTCTGAAAGGCACTGATTAGATTATTCCCAATAATCCAAAGTGACGTTTCAAATAATGATTTGGCTGGCCACCTGGTTTCTTTCCTTCTTCCTCTCTTATCTCCTCTCTAACTACCCAACCTAGAGGTGGGGTGAGGGGAGCCAAAAAGCTGTTTCTCCACACTGATGCCCCAGGATGGCCACCACCTCCAGCTGAATTCTCAACCTGCAAATGGTTGATGGCACCTGTCTCCTCGAGCCAGAAAGGTCTGATGCTGATGGACGCCATACCTGAACTAAAGCTAGCCATCTCATTCTGAGAGCTGGCAAGCTGGGCATGTGGGTGCAGAGATGAGGAGTTATCTCAAGCACTTTTGAAATACTCTGGTCCTGGAGGAATGATGGCTAGAAAAGTGCAATTGTAATCAAGAGATAAGAATCAAGGAAGATTATTTTCTAATTTTAAAAAATTATTCATGGTTGTATTGGGGGAGAGCACTCAGCCAATGAAGTACTTGCATTATAAGCAGGAGGGCCTAAGCCCAATCTCTAGGATCCATATTAAAAAACAAAGTCAGGCTGGAGAGATGGCTCAGCCGTTAAAGGCTAGGCTCACAACCAAAAAACAAAGTCATGTGTGATGAAACCCACTTGCAGTCTTGGCCCTGGAGAGACAGAGATAGGAGGATCTCTGAAGCTTGCCAGCATCCTTGGTAAGTCCCAGAACAGTGAGAGACAATGTCTCAAAAGATAAGAGTCTGCGGAATGGCAGCTGAGTCTGCTTTCTTTTCTCCACACACATGTACAGGTGCACAGAAATGGCAGTATTAGTTATTATTTTATTAGTTATTTTATTAGTTATTACTAGTCATTATTCACCCTTGAGAGAGGACTGAATCCAAGTGTCCCAGGTTCATACAGTTAAAGGAGATATCACTGAGGACCCACAGCAGGCACTGCAAGCCAGCGGTACACACTGATGAGCCACTGAAAACTCTAAACATACAGTGCCCAGGTGAAGTTTGCCTCAATGGTCAGCATTCAACACCAGAAAATATCACCTAAAATTCAAATTTGGGGAGCCAAACAATAACAACAACAAAATCTGAGTTGCTATTTCTGCCTAGCAACCATGAGCTGACCAAGAGTGGCTGTCCCCTAGCTGGGTACATACGCTCTGGTTTATCACTGTCTTCATGTTCTGTCCTGTTTCTCAGAGCCCATTTGAGCACCTTCCTAGCATTGCTTAAATTTGGACTCCTGAGCGCAAGTGACACAGGCATGAGGAAAATCCCTAGACACAACAGACTGAAAGTTACCCAAGCCTCAGAGCTCTGCAGCCCTGGCCCTGGCCTAAGAGATGGAGATGTTCCTTGCAGGCAAGAGCACACTCAACTCATTTGTGCACTGAAAACCTGAGCTGCCTTGGAGATGAGACAGGAGTTTGTGGTTGAGGACATTTATTTCTGAACTTAATGACATGGACAGCCACAAGTCTGCCCGCAGTATCAATTTTTCATAAAGGAAGGAGAAAAGTTATTGAGTCAAATGTTCCAAGAGTGCCTGGTCTAGGGCACAGTGTATTTATAGCTTGGCTATACTGACATGAATGCCTCCTTCAGTGGAGAAAAGTAATAAAAGATACTACTATTCTTGGACACGCGCTGTGTGTTCGCTTTGCATTCTTGCCGTCACTCGGAATGGTTTTATACTGACAAATGAGGAATTTGAGGTTCAGAGAGGTGAATTAACAGAGGGCAAGTCACACAGCTGTCTGCTTAACAGAACAAGCATCTAGGGGCTGAGCAGATGACTGAATTAGTCAAGGGCTTGCTGCACAGCCTGGGGACCTGAGAAGATCCACTTAAAAAGTGCTAGGGGAACTACTTGTAATCCCAGTGCTGGCAAGGTGGAGACCCGAGGACTGCTAGAGACTCTCTGGCCAACTAGTCTAGTTTAATCGGTAAGCTTCAGGCTCAGAGACCCAGTCTCAGAAAATTACATGGAGAGCAATTGATGAAGACACCCAGTGTCAACTTCTGACCTATACACACACACACACACACACACACACACACACACACACACACACACGCCAACCCATGCTCCCTAGAGAATGTTGTGTAGGCATTTAATATTTGAAAGCCTTTTGTATCTTTAGCACGATTTTTTAAAGATTGTTTCCCTTGAGCCACATCCCAGGCTTATGAGGTAAAGGGCTCATTTATATAGCTTACAGATGAAAACAGACAACATGAAGAATTTAAGTCTGAATTTAGTAATTAGCAGCTAAGAGCTAGCATTCTATTTTCCACACTTCTGATTCAGTGTTCTTTCCATCCCATCAGACAAAAAGCCTACTGGAACTGAAAATCTGTGTCTTTCACTTCCATTGCTTAATGTTAAGGAGCTCTGATGTTTTCATATTATAGAGATGATGTGCATTTCATTTAAAAAGATGCTTTCTTTATTTGAAAATAAGACTACTACAAGAAGCAGAAAAATATTTTAGATACTCATTAAAATACCCTGGCTTCTTTTAAGGTTCCCTGTAGAAGTGCTCTATAACTGAACTCTCATTGTAATTATAGGGACAAACTTAGTCTTTTGTGGCAAAGGCAGTCGACAAGGAAAAATAGATCTGGGTAGAATACTTTTTTTGTTTTTCAAAATAGTACAACCTAGTTTAGGATTGATGGTGGCTGCCAAAGTAGAGCCGCAAACTGGAATTTTAAAATTTATTTTAATGGTAGAGGGGAGATCTGTGGTTTAAACAGATTGAATTTTGGCGTCTAAGAATGTATCTTATTTATCTGCATATGGTTTTACAGGTCAGAAATGTCCACAAGTGGAGGTTTTTTTTTTTTTGTTTGTTTTGTTTTGTTTTGTTTTATTTTTTTTAAGGCAAACACGAACTGTACAGAAATGGAATACGTTGTTAGAATGCTGTGGGGACATGCAGTCATTTCAAAGTCAGTCAGAATAGAAGACCATCTTGCAATTTTCCTCACAGTGTTTCCACTAAATTCACGGATTTCCCCCAAATTGGAAAGAGCCATTGATTCCACTTGTCATTGGCAAACACTGTTTTCTTCTTTCACGACAAGAACCCACATCAGATGCCTGCAAGTCTATACCCAATTTACTCTCACATCCAGAGGGAGCACATTCTGGGAGTGAAATGCAAAGATTTAGGAGGATGTGAGAACCAGTCTCAACCCTAAGGGAAAATCTACAGGGACCAGAGGTGCAGACAGACTAGAAGATGTCAATGCCAGAGCCAAGGCAAGGACCAACAGCCTGCTCAGGCACCCTGTACTAGAAAGATTAGTGAGAACAGGGTAAAATTCTAGTTTAGAAAATTCTTACAAGGGTGTTGACAGAAACAAATAATTGGTACAGTTGGTTCATGGAGCAATGGTAAAATCTAGAATGGCGAGCAACTACTTCTTTTCATTTCAACTGATTGATTGACTGACTGATTGTTAGACTTGTTCTTGGGTTGAATTAGGACCTCTTGTCTGTTAGCTGAGCACCTTGCAGCTGAACCATATCCCCAGATATTGTTTTTATGTACATTATTTCAACTCAGGGCCCCACTAAACTGTCCAAACTGGCCTTGAACTTTCCTCAAAGCGCAGGTAGGCTTTAACCAACAGTCTCAGCATCCCCTGTCGCTGAAATCTCAGGCCTGAGCCACCAAACACCACTATCATTCCATAAAGCTTGTCTAGCCTTCTTCTTTTTGTCCTGGAATCAGATAAGAAGATGGAACTTCAGGAAGAACTTGGGAAGCTCTTCACCGTGGTTAAGAAGTGTATATGACAGGCTAGTCACTGTACTGCAACAGGTTCATAGGGGCCACCTGTCTTTTTAAAGTGGCCTCATAAGGACACTTGCTATGATGTCAGCAGAGACTATCAGAAAGCAGCCTGATCAGAAGCTGTCAAGCAGAGTCACAGCAGGTAACTGACCTGTCACTGAATGTGGTCTCTAGGCTGATTTCAAGCCCACCTTTCAAATAAATCATGAGTCTTCTGTATTTGAAAATCACTGCTATTATACTCAACCTTCAGATATCACAGAGACAGTAATCACCTCATAGCAAATTATACCATCACATAGGGCCAGAGTAAGGACAGGAACCAACTTCAGGAGACACAAGAGGAAGTTC
Source organism: Onychomys torridus (assembly GCF_903995425.1). Taxonomy (NCBI): domain Eukaryota; kingdom Metazoa; phylum Chordata; class Mammalia; order Rodentia; family Cricetidae; genus Onychomys; species Onychomys torridus. Next base: position 76,703,945 of record NC_050444.1, read on the forward strand.
CCAAAGATACCCTTGACCTTGACTTGAACCTCTGGATATACTCCTGTGTATACCAAAAGGAACTTTGCAACTATGATTAGAGTAAGAATCTCAAGAGGGGAATAGTGTCCTTGGGTACATAGATGGAGCCAATCACAAGGCTTCTTATAAGGAAGTCAAAGTCAGCAATAGGAAAGGTGACACCAGAAACGAGTTGGAAGTATATAGGGGAGGTGTTGGGAGTCAAGGAATAAAGGCAGGTACCCTCTAACAAGAAAAAGGACAAAGAAATGGAGTGTCCCCAGAAGCTTCCAGAAGGACTATGGCTCTACTAACAATATTTAGATTAATCACCTCTAGAACTGTAAGAGAATACATGTGTACTCTGATGAGCTACTGAGACAGTAGGATTTTGTTACAATAGCGATATGAAATCATAGGCCTAATTGGTCTGACTCCATAACTTGTGTTTTTAATCATTTAATTATATTATCCTTCAATTACTAGACTTCAATACTCCTAAAAAACAAAACAAGATTCCAAACTTCAAGTTGCCCCTTGTTTAGTCTCTTATATTTCCTGTATGTAGAACATGGATCACTGGAAGTTTATAGATATTAATTCTTAAATGTCAATCATTTCTATCAGATGCTGAATAGTCCCAAATACCTTCCTTACTGTCCTGGACACCTTGGTCCTTTCCTTTAGTCTCTTCAGACCTTCCTGTGATCCAACTCCTAGTGGGACCCCATCACACCAACCCCAACGCTGAAGCCCTAGTCCATTCTAGTAGTCACTGGCCATGCCAAAACAAGTGTATCATGTTTCAACAAACCCCCAGAACATGTACCCCATGTTTAGTGATATGGAGCAAAGTATATTTAATCCTGAGTGTGAGTCAAGACCCAAGAATGTGACTCATACCTCAGAATACCCTAGAATTTTCCTTTGTGATAGTTTTACTGAAGAACGCATCCACAGAGTAAAAACCCAGAAGCCAATGTAAGTCTCTGTAGAACTAATTTTCTGGAGAGTGCAACAGTTAAACTCTCAGAAACACAGTTTTAGGCTTCAAATTTCTGCATGGCTGTGTGGCGCCCTCCTCTGAAAAGGATCCATTCCCTAAAACTATGCAGCATGCCTAAAGGTTTGGCCCTTGCATGTGTCACTTTTTTTTCCTTTTTTTAATTATATTTGTGTTTTTTTTTAATGAAACTATGTAGATGTCACACCCCCTTTCTTGTCCTTTTAACTAAGCAAGAGAGTTTGAGAATCAAGCACACTGTGTGTGAAGTACCATGAAATGTCACTAAGTGCTTTTCTCTGACATCTCTGGCTTTATTATGAAGAAATTTTGCTGTCCATCAACACTTCCTATTCTTTATTACCTCTGCACAATATAACTGGAGGAATCAGTGTTTTCCTAAGATGTATGTTGGCCCCAGTCTCTGCTCTACTTGGATTCGTATCTTGTGAAAAAGAATTGTTCAAGGAAGCCTGTTACAGAAGTACATCATTGTCCTGGCTGGTTATGTGTTAACTTGAGTCATCAGAGAGGAAGGAGCCTCAGCTGAGGAAATGCCTCCATGAGATCCAGCTGTAAGGCATTTTCTCAATTAGTGATCAATAGGGTAGGGCCCAGCCCATGGTGGGTGGTACTGTCCCTGGGCTGGTTGTCCCAGGTCCTATAAGAAAGCAGTCTGAGCAAGCCAGGGGAAGCAAGCCAGTAAACAGCACCCCTCCATGGCTTCTGCATCAGCTCCTGCCTCCAGGATCCTACCTTGTTTGAGTTCCTATTCTGACTTCCTTCAGTGATGAACAGTAAAGTGGAAGTATGAGCTGAATAAACCCTTTCCTCACCAACATTTTGGTCATGGTGTTCCTTTGAAGCAATAGAAACACTAAGACAATTACCATCCCTTATTTTCTTACAGCAGAAGGCAGGAGTATGCTATGCACACAAAGGGTCCACGGGCCGCCAGCCTGTAGCATCATATTAACATCAAACCATCCCTGCTCCTCCCTTGAAGGTTGGCTGCCCTTTGAAATGTGTCACTAGGAAATGGAGATAAGCATTCTTTCCTGTCACACTGGTGGATGAGATCATGTAGATGGCATATTATCATGTCCCCATGATACTAGTGACTGACAGCACTAAGTTAATTCTTTTTCCCATATTGTCCACAGGATACACAAGTAAGAAATCTTGTCCAGTACTTTCCAAAATGATAAATCATGTCCTTAAATAATGAGAGTTGAAGCTTGACTCTCCATGAGTAAATGTATTTTGTTCCACATCATTAAACATGAAGCAAAAGTCTAACCAAATGCAAGTGTCTTCATCACACTGTGAGAACAGAGTGGACAAAGACACTCAGAAAATAAATAAGAGAAAGGTTGAGGCATGTATCAGGTAAGGAGAGAACTGGAATTATTCCAGAACAGTTTCCTCCTCAAACCCAGAAACTATGAGAGAGCCAGTACACATCCACATGAAAAAATCATTTTCAGAGGCAGGCACATTCTGGGACACATTCAATTTAAAAGTCTGTGTTCACTGAGCATGCTCAGTTTAAGGTCATAGTTCAAGAAGGAAAGATGGTGAACACATTCCTGGGAATACTCATCTCAGGGTTGTAAGTTACACATTAAAATCATGAACAGGAAGACTTCTGGGCATGCTTTTCCCTCCAAACAGGTTTGAACGGTATGTTAATATAGGCCGTTGTCTCTGTGAGTACCTGCCTCACTTAGCAGCTAACAAATAGGACAATAATAACCTTACATGTGCCATAAGAAATGGTTTTGGGGGGTTGGGGAGCACAAGCATGTTCCAGAAATACACAAATGAAATTACACTCAAGTCAGTGTTGAGTATAAGTAAAAACTCCCCAAAGTCCTACCCACTATCAGTCCTCAAGGTTCAAACCACCAGACTATGGCTGTCCAGAGTCACCAAGGCCCTTCGTTCTTGGCAGTATTTGTGCACACCCTTCATTGGTCAAAAAAAATGGCATCAGTGTCCCAGTGTTGCCAGGTTTGGGCCACTTTTAAGACAGTCATTTAGAAAGCTCTAGGGTTCTGTTCCTTCCTTCCTTTTCCCAGGCACACTGTGGGGCTGAGGAGATGAAAGAGGAGCTGCCTTGCAAGAAGATGGAGAACTGGAACCCAGCCGTGACCCCCCAAAATAGACACAAAGATACAGAGAGCGTATTTTTCTACCAATAGCCCAAGGGAGAACCTTTTCAATTGAAAAGACTTTTGATACAAGGCCAGACTGCCCAAGATGACCGCCTAAAAATATACGAAAATCCAGGAAAAACAAGCTCTCTATCCTGGAGAGACTGTCAGTGCAAAATAGTTACTAGGCTTTTCCAGTGACCAATAATAAAAGAAAAATAGGCTCCCCATTATGAGGCCAGCGCTGGAGGGACTGTCGCTGGTTCTGAGCCAGCTTGGGGATTTTCTGAGTGTGTTACAAATTACAGGAACAAAAAGTGGACTTTTTGCTCTAGCCATGTTTTCTGAGGCCAGACAATCTATTGTGAGGTTTGTTTCCTCCATTTGTAGCAGAGAGCTGTCTCATATATGGACATTCATATGTTATTTTGAACATCAAACACCTACAACCATTAAATGAAAGAATTGAGAGAAAAGCAAAAAGTAAGGAAGATAGTGATTTTTTATTATTGAACATTGGCATAACCATAAACGTTTATATTTTATTGGCTGTAATTTTTTTATAAAAAAAGTCCTAAGTAGAAAGGATGAATCCCAAAATACAACCTATGCTCATATTCTGAATTTATGTTTCCTGATATAGACATTTTCATGCTAACACTACTTTAATGCAATGACACCCCCACTATTTGGGGGTTACCATAAGATACTTAAGGGACTGGGAATATGGCTCAGTCACTAAAGTACTTGCTGTACAAGCCTGAGGACCTGTGTTCAGGTTCCTAGCAGCCATGTTAGATAGATAGACAGATAGACAGACAGACGGATGGACGGACAGATGGATGGATGGATGGGTGGGGGGACGTGGATGGATGGACAGATAGATGCAATTGGGAATATACATAGTGTATAATAGGAGGTAGAGACGTGAAGGTCCCAAGAATTTAATGGCTAGACAGTCTGGCCAACTGACCAGCACTAAGATTAGTAAGAAACCCTGTCTCAAAATGTAAGCTGTAAGGAAGACACTGGCCATTGACTGCTGGCCTCTACACACACACACACACACACACACACACACACACACACACAAGAACGAGTTAGGGAGCCTTCTATCTCTAAGTTCCCATTAGTTGTTACTTTCTATTTCTTCTGATATTCTTGGGTGTTATATAATTACTGTTCCAAAATAACAACATGTATACTTCCTTACATGGTGACCTTTTGGGCCATTGTCCAGGTCATCAATACAGTTTCTGACATGTGAGAAGTATTTGATAAGCATTCCATGAGTGAATTCCTCTGCTCTGAGCATCATGTGAAGGTATATTTCATTGTAGTTTTCATAGATTCAAACCATTATGTGTGCAATAAATTCCTCTTAATGCTTAATGCTAGAGGCAAAAATCCCCCCATGCCATTCTCTTTATATAATGGTAAGAGCATGCTATGTCTCCCCTGCCTGCGTGAACCCTGGCACTCTCCAGGCCAAGTTGAAAGATCAACTGTCATCATTACTCTTGGTCAAGAATTTCTCATACAATGTTTTCTCTTCTTTCTTCCTATTGTTCATATGTTGTTTTGTCATTTATCCTTGTTTTACAAAAAAAAAAAAAATTTAACTTAAGCTGCCTCACATATTTTTTGAGGGAAAATAGGAAGCAAACCACCAATTAAAAAATAATGAATATGAGCAGGCAAGATAGCTCCATGAGTGAGATAGCTCCATGAGTGAGATAGCTCCATGAGTGAGATAGCTCCATGAGTGAGATAGCTCCATGAGTGAGATAGCTCCATGAGTGAGATAGCTCCATGAGTGAGATAGCTCCATGAGTGAGATAGCTCCATGAGTGAGATAGCTCCATGAGTGAGATAGCTCCATGAGTGAGATAGCTCCATGAGTGAGATAGCTCCATGAGTGAGATAGCTCCATGAGTGAGATAGCTCCATGAGTGAGATAGCTCCATGAGTGAGATAGCTCCATGAGTGAAGGCACTTGCCACTATAGAGCCAAGTCTAATTCCTAAAACCGACATGATGGAAGGAGAGGACAGACTCTCACAAGTTATCCTTGGTTGTCTACAGGCTCACTGTAGCGTGTGCATATCCACACCCATATGCAGAGAAGGAAATAGGTAACAATCTAAATAATAAGTGAAGAAAGAACAGACACAGTGCTAAACTGTACGAAGATTGTTGGCCCAGAAAACCAGAAACACAGCTCAACCCTTACCCCTCATTAGCCATGTAACCTTGAACAAGACACGTGAATTTGTAAGCATCTCTTTGGCTTCTCTCAAATGAGGAACGCTCATTGTTTCAACATTTAGAGCCTTCATGTGACAGGGGCAATGGAGGGTACTGTGGATGTTAAATAGACAAAGCCATGCGATCAAGCTAGAGCATAGAATAGTGGCAGACATAAAAGCAAACAGAGATGGATTCAGAGCAACACACTCCCTTGACATGTGGCCCAGGCCAGAGATGAAATACAGAAGGGAAACAACTATGCCAGACTGGAAGCTTCCCAGTTATTTGAAAGGAAGCATAGCTGCGTTGATTTTTCAGAGTTGATTGGGAATTATCTCCATGAAAATGGGGCAGGGGAGGGAGAACGGGGCACTCCAGGGCTCAGAAAGAGCATGTGTGAAATGACAAGGCATAAGACAGCATGACAAGCTGGGAGCTACAAACTGTTGGGCAATAATATAATAGACATCCCACCCACCTCCCAGGGTGGTTGGAGCGATCAGCTGAGCGGATGTATACATGGGAAGTGCTTTTAAAACTGCAAAGCGCCAGGCTGTATTCAGATGTAAGCAGTTATTATTAGACACTCCATTTTTTCCCTTCCTCCAAATTGGAAACATTTGCTGAAGTAAACATTGCTGATGCATTAGCTGTCAAGATGGTGTATTATATTTGGGAAACATTGGCCAATGTCTGTTCAGTTTTCAAATTCCCAGTCACATGTGTTTTTTGTTTGAGCAAATGCATCAAGTAATAATGAGTTTATTGTTAATTGTGCAATATCAGGCTTCAAGGTTTAAATCATCTCTAGTCTATGCTGCCTTTATCCCATGTTGACGGTGAGTGCTCACTATTGTTTATTAATGAAAACTAATCCATGGCCACTATTGATCTTTTGTATTGGTTAAAATTTACCAGACTTCTGGGGGGAGAATGTTATGCAGTGTGCACACATGAGTGTATAGGTGTGCCTATGACTATGTGCACACATGTGAAGACTAGAGAAAGACATTGGATATCTGTCTTCCTCTATCACTCACTGCCTAAGAGCCTTCAGACAGTGTCTCTCACTGGACTGGAAGTCTGTCTTTTTGCCTAGGCTAACTAGCCAGCAAGTTTCTGGGATCTTCTTGCCTCTGTCCCCCAGTGTTGGGATTATGGACATGCATGACTGTGCCTGGCTCTTTCACAGGGTTATTGAGGATTCAGCCTCAGTTCCTCACACTTACATGGAAGTGCTCTTTCCCACCAAGACATCTCCCCAGCATCTCAAGATTCTGAGCATGGAGAAGTGTGTCGATAGAAACAAATTCCCTCTGAGCCAAAGAGAAAAAGATGTTTGATTGTCTCCACTCAAAGTGGCTTCCCCAAAAAAGCTCCCTGGAACGCAGATTCAAATACTGATCTCCCTCTGTGATGCTTCAAGAAACAAACACTTCTCTCTGGAGGATACTTCCTCTGTGGTTATAGAAATCGACAGAAAGATTTTAGGGTAGAAAATGAGGATGAATAGCTCATGTTTGCAATTCTTGACATTCATAGACTCAGTCGCTGGAGGGTTTGAGTCACAGCTAGTGAGAAGTGTCCTCCTTTCTCTCCTTCCTGGATGAGGGAGACAAGGCAGAAAAAGACCACAGAGATGATTTTTGTTAATGTTGCCAACAAGCTATAAAGACATGACTTTTACATTCCAAATCTCCAGAAGTTGCCTGTCATCTCTCACTCTCACTTCTTCCTGCAGGAAAGAGCCCACTTCTAGTTTGGGGAGATCTACATTGCTGGTGAAATTCTCTATTGGGTCATGATTAATGAAGCCACTCATTAGCCATATTGACCATGAAAGGGGTGCATGATATTGATGAACTTGGAATACATTGCATTCTTCCTTTGTAGTTGGAACAAAACCAAATCATAGTTCATTGATGCTGGACTGGACCTGAAAGGTGATGCTGGGTGACTTCATTTTACGGATGAGAAATTTTAAGAGGAAAGCCAGCTTATTTGCTAAAGATCAGGCAGTGAGTAAGTGGCCTAGTCAAACTCTGAGTCTCCAGGGCCCTGCTCCTACACTCACTGCTGATTCAAGGTTACTAAGTTGAAGGTTAGGAAAGGGAACAATTCTGGAACTGGCATCAGCTTGGGGTGGGGGTGGGATGGCTTCCTTCCAAGGACCCACCTGCTGGCACTCAGTCCCACCACCTGAGGGAGCCGTGGAGTCCCTTCTTCCCCGGCCTAGCACAAGAGCACTGCTCTGCCATGTGCTCTGGGGCAGCTAGGCCCTGGTTGGCAACTAAGTGGTATGGGTCTGTGGCAAGGCAAGTAGCAAAAGAAGCCAGCTCCACTGTGTCTTAACGAGAGCAGTGGCTGAGCCACCAGACAAAATGAAAAAAACGATTTGCTGTAGAATTCTTGTTAGTCTAGTCAGCTCCCATTTGCCTGTGAAACCAGATTTGTAGGCACATGTACTGGCCAATGAGTCAGCCTTTAAAAATAAAAAGTCATTCATAATTTATGTACAAACAAGAATAGCTTTTGTTTCAGAGAACTCGAGAGGGTTTCACGGCACTGTGTTGCAGGCCCATTCCCGAAGAGAGCGGTTCCTGTCTCAAGGCGGTTGCTATTGGCCTATAAATACTTTGATGTTCAGACATCTGGAACTTATATTTGGTGTTGACTAATGAGTATTATTATTTTATTATGTATTTATATATGATCTAAAAGAAATTTGAGGTTAGATGCCACATAACTCTGTATACACACTGAACAATGACAAATTCTTTTTACCCATTACACTGATGATTTATTACAGGGCATAAGAAGTTCTGAGTCGTTCACTTGACATATAATTGTGCTTGGAAAGATAGTAATGGTGTAGAGAGAATGTAAAATTGCCCTTAACGTATATTGTTAAAATACTTTGAAAGTGGACAAAATGGACTCCAGAGGTACTATTTCACTTGTCTTTTAAAAAATATATATATCAAAGGATGGCCAATATGGCAACAAGTTCTTTTGAATAAGTAAAGATGAGCCCTGGTCTTAGAAATACATGTGGGCATGCTTGAAAGGGCAATAAACAACACATAATGGGTCTGACTTCAAAGAGAGCCTATTGGAGAACCAGACCTATTTCAAAGCCCAGTGTTCCATACCTGGCTTGTCTTGGTACCAGTAAGCCACAGGTAAACACACTGAGATCAAAGGGAAAGGTGTGCATTGACATTACTTTCTCCTCAAAGCATTTCCCCCAAGGGACACTGGAGACAGCACCTTGTAAGAGCCTCTGTTGTATATTCAGGAATTTATCTTAGAGGAGTGTCAGAGGTATTTCAGTCTGTTGAGAATTGCCTCTCAAAGGCGGTGGTACAGGAGGCATGCTGAAGGTGGCATGTACTGGGGAGGGCTGTAGGGACACAAAGCTGCAGAGAGATAAATGGCTTCATTATGCGCCACACCAATCCATGCTTGCGCGCCTGCCTTTCCTCCGGAGAGCAACATCAGTGTAAACTGGTTTGGCTCATCAGCAGGCTGCCTGGCCTTTCGTGGAAGAATGAGTCCTCTGTGCACACAGGCAGAGCAGTTTCCAACAAAGGCCTCTATTGCAGTGTTTGAATGCCTGGGCTTGCTGCTGAATGAAAGCATTTCCAGGGGCTGAAGCTGTGAACAGGATGTGCTGTCGACAGCAAGAAGAGCTCCGGATGGCTCCTCTAGAGGAGCCTTCAGATTGACTTATCTGCTTTGCTGACAGTCCCCAATTTCAAGGACACAGTATAGGCAGTATTCACTGGAAGCCCTTACCCGGAGTTCTGCTAAATCATACTGAACAGCATTCCAGGGCTTTTGTAGAGAAGCTAGCTGACTCCATATCAGGAGTGGGGAAAAATCAGAAGAACCCAGCAGATCCTGCAGCAGAAGGGGAAGATCAGAAAGCACAGTAAAATCAACATTTGGGAAAGAGGTAGTCATAACATGAAGCAATAATGCTGATACACATATCTGTGTGATGACCCAACTTTAGTCCTCATGATATATAGGTTAAAATATTGCTTGGCACACAAATTCTTAAAGATATGCTAGCCTTAACTTGAATGAATGCAAAATTATGAAATGAAAGGAGAAAAATTTTAGACACTGTTTGTACTGTATGAAATGCTTCTGTCCTATGCTTTTCTCATGTGCCCCAGCATGTTCCCTTGTCTTCCAGTGGATATAGCTGGTACCCAAATTAAGATACACATGTTAATTAGAAGCAAACAGTAACTAGCTGTCTGCAAGTAAACAGCAATAGATTGGTGAACAGCTTGAACCAACCTTACTGAAAATGACGGAAACTGGCTGAGGTTAGCTACTGTCCTGGACTGCATTAGTGCCTCCCAAAGATGTCTTCCAGTTTAAGAAGGGTGAAGTCCTAACTTGACCAGCAATGAGAGTCAAGTCAATGGACCCACTCTCCTTCCCATACTAGTGTTCCAGGGCTTTGAATTGAATAATGACTTGCTTCTAACATGGGTTGATAAATTGGAGTTACAATAAAATTATAGCTGAGATCTAATTCCCTCTTTCCAGGACTCTTACATACATTATCTCCATCATTATACATTAGTCTAGCTCACCCTTCCATAGAATTGTGTTTTGATTTCCTACCCTACCTCATTGATCAAATAACTTGACCTGGGAGATTTGTCCAATTCTAGGCCTGGTTTCTTACGGTGTAACACTGGGAGCCCATGTTTCCTCAGACTGTTTTCATGAGGCTATATTCCAGTTCTTACCTACAAATGCTGAAAAGTTCCTCTCTCACTTCTCTGCAGTCTTGTTTCTACACAGTGGCTACTGCTTGGACCACCAAGGGCCTTGGTGGTCCAAGATGTTTACAGACGTGGCCCTGGTTCCCCCAAATGGCTCTCCCAGGACTGCCTAATGGCCTTTCTAAAGCCATTCACACACCTGAGTCTGCCTTCAGCCCAACCCTGGCTCTTTGTCCCTCTCCATTACACATTGTTACCACACTTGACCCATAAGGCATCAGGTCTAAACTGTCCCGAGTCACACAAGAGAACTGACAACATTGAGGAAATCAGGCCCCTTTACAGTGATTTCCATTGCCTTCATTTCTCATTTCCTTTGTAATAACAACTATGACACAGCCTAGTTCATGATAAATCTTACAAAAAGATGAGCATTTCACTCTCAGTGAGGAAAGGAGAGCTTTATGTATATCACCCTCTCTGAAGATCTAGTCCATACAGAAGAAAGAAAAAATGTGAGAAAATCTGTCCCAAACAAATGGCATTTAATTATCTACTTAATAAATACTTATTGAGCACCTGCTCTGTTCCAGGTCCTCCCCAATGTTCTTGATATAGATATAAATTTTAAATGTTGCAAGTGCCTACCTACTTCCACAGAGCTTGCATTCAGAAATCATTAGCTGTGTGAGCCTAAGTGCTTTTACCTTTTTCAACCATGTTTTTCCTTATGTGGAAAGTAAGATCTTTTATCTAAAAGGAAAGAAGTTCCATTTTTCAGCCCTAATACTCTGTGCTTCTTAAAAAATGCTAGGTAAATGTGGTTAGATAGTGCATCGTAACAACACACACACACACACACACACACACACACACACACACACCACTTGTCTGAATGGAGGTCAAAGAAATATGGAGAAAAAAATTTCAATTTGACCCAAAAATATTCATCAAATACTTACAAGGTGCTGATAGAAGATAAAAACGTAAGAATAAATTACATACTATCCCTTAGCACATCAATATCTAATAGAACACACATATGAAATGAGTTCTTTTTTAAATGTTTTAATTGAATTAGAATTATATCACTTTCTTCACTCTTTCCTTCCTCTTCCCCCTCTCAAACTGATAGCCTCTTTTTCTTTGATTATTGTTTTTACATGTAATATATATATATATATATATATATATATACATACATACATATATATATTATGTTACATGTAATGTGTATATATGTGTGTGTCTGTGTGTGCAATATATATATATACATATATATGTATATATATGTATATATATATATGCATAGTTATATACACACAACAGAGGACACAACATATATATAATTTGTGTGTATATAGTTTCATGGCTGACCATTCTGCATTGAACAACCAATAAGGTGACTCATCCCAGGAAGGGACTAATTCCCCTTTAATTCTCCTTCTTACAGCAGTCATCAGTTGCCTCATGTTCTTTGTCTAGGGATAGAATCCTGTGAAATTTTCTTCCTTCGATATGAACATATCCATTGATAGCTCCATTGCTCTGATCTTATTTATGCAGTCATTTCTAGGAGAGACTGTTTCCTAGCTGACTTCTGCCATTCTGGCTCTTAGAATCTCTCCATGCCCTCATCTTCAGTGTTCCCTGAGACAAAGATGCAGGAACTGTAATGTAGATGTATCTTTTGGGGCTGGGCTCCTCATGATCTGTTGATCTCTGCACTGTGTCCAGTTATAGTTGTTCTCTGATGGTCTCCATCTGCTGTAAAGAGAGGCTTCTCTGATGAGGGGTGGTAGTTACACTTCTATGTGGGTACAAAAATAAGATTTAGAATATAGTAAAGAATGTGCTAAGAGAATTCAGAATGCTGCTTATACTTCATTCCCTGCTGTTGAGAATAACACTGAAGATGTAGAACTAGCTTGATGTCTGAGAACAACCAAGAAAGGATGGCCATATTGCTTCTTCCTGTGGCTAGTACATAACCTCTCAATTCCCTAGGGAAATTTGGGATTTCATATAACCCACTATGCTGAAAGTGGTCCAGGGACAGGACTAGAACAGACTTCAGAGCATCTTATTTAAAGTCCTTGAAGTTTGACTTTATTTTTCTTTGCTTTGAGATGGTAGAAACTGAACCTAGGGTCTCATACATTCTAGGCAAGCACTCTACCACTAAGCTACATCCAAAACCTCTTTTTATTTTTTATCTTGAAAGGAGTTACACCAAGTTCACCAGGTCGGCCTTGAAACAACTCCATATATATCCCTGGAAGGTCTAACACTTACGATCCCCCTGTTTCAGCTTCCCAAGCATGAGTCACCAAGCTTGGTTTCAATTCCTTTTTGGCTTATCTGTTTGTTTGTTTGTTTGTTTGTTTGTTTGTTTGTTTGTTTTTGTGAAGGGGGAAATGAGGTTCAGAGAAGAAGAATTATTTGTGGTCAATGCAAGCTTGTCTAGTTCTAGCCTAGCCTGGACTTTCAGGCAATTTTTAGGGTTCAATTCTTGGTTATTATGTTGCTTCAAAAGACTTTTTAATCTTAAAATTTCCTTATTTTATGGATGTAAATGTTTTGTCTGCATGTGTATATGTATGCCACATTCATGCTTGGTACCATCAGAGTCCAAAAGAAATACTAGATCCCTTGGAACTAAAGTAATGGATGCATGTAGACCATGTGGCTGCTGGGTTCCAAACTTGGGTCCTCTGTAAGAGGAGAGGAACAAGTACCCTGAGCCACTGAGCCATCTCTCCAGCCCTACCTCAAGGGATTTTAATCTGAGATTTCTGGGGAATGTTTATTCCCAGTCTGACAATCAATCTAGTAGACTAGAATGAATCTGTATATTTTATAGAAAGATCCTTGAGCATGAAAATAATTGCTTTTCAGATAACTTAGGAATCTTACAAAGAGCATTTGGAAGATTCATTTCTAGATAAAGTGTAGTTTTGAAGATTTTACATGACTTCTCATTGTAGAGACTTGATACAGTATAAAAGTATGATATCTGAGATGAAGCAGCTCAGCTGTATAATATATGATGTACAGTAGATACACAACTAAAATACAGATACGCCATTCAATCACTTAGTGATATATCAATTTTCCATCTGGTATTGTTTTAATAACTACATATTATGGCATTTATTTATATTTCAAGGTTTGTATTTGTAATCAAAGAATTTATTAAGTCTTTTGTTCTTACCCATGTCACTTGTAACCATATATTGCCATTAGATGAGTACGAACAAGCTATTTTGAAATGTTAGGCATTCTGTAGACATGGATAGTGAACAAAATAAGTCAATGGTCTTTCACAGTCAAGTTTATATCAATATTCTAAAATAAACCAAAGAAAAGTGTCATCCATTCATCATAAGTGGAAGTATAACACTTTCAAAGCCTAGAAATAAACAAGTATAAAGGAACAGAACAAATAAATACACTCCCAAACATTACTAACTTAGTGCATGCTTGACTGAAGTTATGCTCCTTAGGATGTTCTAAAAACCTTATTCACATTTCTAGAAACATAATACCTATCTTATAAATCAGTTTTATAAATCACCCCCATCCTCTCCACCATACAACGGCATAAAGCTGATGGAGATCAGAGGAAAGTGGGAAAGAGGCGACAGGTGCTAAACTCAGAGATGACAGAAGTCATCAATGAAACACAAATGAGAATTCTAAGAACTAAGGAGTCTGAGGACACAGTCCCACTCATAGTTTCGAAGACCTTTCTGTATTATAGCATTGTACAATTTCAATAACTATAAGCCTGGGACATGTGAGGAAAGTTACTGCATTTACTATAGTCTCTTGATGAAAGTGTGCAATTCATTCATTTAAAAATCTTTTTCCATCGAATCATTCCATTAAGCTTATTTTCCACTTTGAGGTTGAGCACTTATCTTATTTCTTCATTTAGTCAAATAAGTAACTGATATAAATCAGAAGAAATTGAAGATTACAGTCAAGTGAAACAGGTTTAGGTGATACATATGCCTTGAGATATATTGCCCATGCACTTAGAAAGAGCTCAAAAGAATCCAGCACTGATTCTCCTATGTTATTTAAGCAAGACTCATTTATCCTGGGACCTTTTTGTGATGATAATCTGGCTTTAGACTCACCTGGGAGGCTCATCTCTGGGTGTGTCTCCTGAAGGCAAGTCCCAAGTTTAACAGAGAAAGGAAGACCTACCATGAATGTGGGTAATACCATCTCATAGCCGTTGGTCCTGGACTGAATAAAAAGGGGTTGGGGGATGAGAAAGTGTGAACAATAGCATTCATCTCTTCCTCACTTCCTGACTGTGGAGACAATGTGACCAGCCATGTTGCCTCCCCAGCTATGACAAACTGTTTCTCTTCCTGAATGCTGAGCCAGAATGAAGGCTTCCTTTGCTTTTGTCGGGTGATTAGTCAGAGCAACAGGAAAAATAACCGATACACTTTTAATCAAGGAACATTTCAGAAATCAAATCTTCACTGGATACACAAGAAAAATGCTTTGTAAGCTTTACAATACCACACAAGAGCTTAATAATAACCATTCCTAATTCATGTTGCAATTATGTTCTGAGAAGCTTGAAATCACAAACCCAAAATGAGAAGATGATTCAACTCTGTGAGCATGAGACATGTTTTGAAAGAAAAGAACCAGGATTCTGTCCATAGATCTTTTTTCTGGTTTTGCCTGTATGAAACTAAAACTTCTAATCAAGTAGACAATGGATGAGTCAGTTACAAACTAGAGAATTTTTTTATCACCACCAAGGATGCAGAAGCATGATTATATTTTATAAATTACATACTTACATTTTCTAAAATTTTCTGATTATCAATTTATCTTTAGGCTCAAGCTCAAAGGTCTAATTTTCAGATACTATTTTCTCTGTAGTCATAACCTAACCCTCTACTCTACTCTCATTTTATGGAATTATGATCTCAGCTCACAAAATAGCTCTATAGTGTTGTGGAATAATCCTTCTGTAAAATGTGAATATGTATTGCTCTCATTGGTTAATAAAAAAACTGATAGACTAGTAGCCAGGCAGGAAGTATAGACAGGACAGCCAGACACATAAGATTCTGGGAGAATAAAGGGTGAAGTCAAAGGAGACACCAGCCAGCTGCTGAGGAAGCAGAGCATATAGAAAGTGAGATAATAAGCCATGAGTCATATAGGTTAATTTAAGTGTAAGAGTTAGCTAGTAACAAGCCTGAGCTATGGACCGAGCATTTATAAGTAATATTATGCCTCTGAGTAGTTATTTGGGAACTGACAAGCAGGAGAGAAGTGTCTGACTACACCATAGGCTTATATTTATAAAGTCACATGTGGGTAAGTATGATAACCAGCCACATTCACAAGCTTCTGTATCCATGGATGTGCTTTCTCATTAAGGTCTTAGCTGAAGTAATTATCAGGCTCTTTTTCAGTGACATGGCTATTTTTTATTACATTCTTCTACTCATTCATCAGAGATTTTGTAGAGTTAACTATGAACCAGGAACTTCAAATTAGCAACCCACCAAGAAGATGTCAAACTCACAATTCTGCTAGAATAGCCCCAACATTCTCAAGGCTACTGGGTATGCAATACCTGGTATATTAAAGCATTTGCTGATGTCATACATATGTGCAGGGGTCAGTAGACTTGTGTGGAAATTTTTTATTGTGGAACATGTATATGCTGTAAGAACTTTGCAGAATCTTAAAACCACTTGTGCTGTATACATTTCTCTTAGAAGCATTTATGTTTAAACATGTATGGAAGAAAGGAAATGGATTTCTATTCATGAACACACCTCCTGACCTCTTTGAAGTCTAATATTTGCAGCATTACCTAAAGAATCACCCTTCTGTAGGCTGATATACATTAAGGAATTATTAGCTTTGGTGTTTGTTTTTCCAAAAAAAAAATTACAAAAGACAGCTCAGCGTGAGTTTTGTGTGCATGTTAACATCTACTAAGCTACTGCCTTTTCATAGAGTCAGACATTAAGAGTGGAGAAAACTCTCAGATGTCATTTATTCTAGTAACATTAAACCAACAACCACAGGTGAGGGGAAGCAATATATGCAGGTAAAACTTTGAACCACAGAGCCACCCAGACTTCAAACAGAGCAAATCTGCTTTAATATTTCATTTTTCATTTCTTTATGGTACCAACAGGATTTAAAAGTAAAGGAATGTATAATACAAAAAATGTATTTGAAATAATCTATGTATCACTGAAATAATCTAAGCCCCTTGTGTTATAGGTGATAATTCTCATAATAAGAGAGAGAAAACTTACCAAAGACTACAGAACTGGTTAGTAAACAGAACCCTAATTTGTTTTCTATTGCTGGGACTAACTCTATGACCAAAAGCAACTTGAGAGGAAAGGGTCTTTTTGCCTTACATCTTACAGTCTATCATGGAAGGAAGTCAGGAAAGAAACTCAAGGCAAGAACATGGAGGCAGTAACTGAAGCAGAGACCATTGAGGAGCTTTGCTTACTGGCTTGTATCCCCATGATTTCTCAGCCTGCTCTTTTATACAACCCAGGATCACCCATCCAGGGGTGGCCCACCCACAATGGCCAAGGCCACTCTACATTATTTATTAATTATGAATTTTAATTGTCAATCAGGAAAATGTCCCACCAACTTGCCTACAGACAACCTGATGGTAGCTTTAAAAAAATTGATATTCCTTCTTCCTAGATGGCTCTAGCTTGTGTCAAGTTGACAAAAAGGAAAAACAATAATCACCACAATCAGTGTCTGGATTCAATTCAGTGTTTCTCACTCTTTGTTCAAACTTTATCCAAGTTGGTCCTGATACAGTCTAGGAAGGTATTTAAATGCTGTGAGCCCTAAATTGTGACCTATTTCTAGAATATGACATGTGAAATTTTCTGTTCCTTCCAAGATACTTATTCTCTTTCACAGTGTATTTTCTGAAGACTCCAACAAGTCAAGACACCTTAATTTATAATGATGTCTCACAATTTTGGGGGGGGGGGTGTTTTCAAGACAGAGTTTCTCTGTGTAGTTTTGTTCCTTTTCCTAGAACTCACTTGGTAGCCCAGGCTGGCCTCAAACTCACAGAGATCCACCTGGATCTGCTTCCTGAGTGCTGAGATTAAAGGCATGCGCCACCATCGCCCAGCCAATGTCTCACAATTTTGTTCAAAGGAAGTGTCTGTATTACAAGGTATCAGTTAGCTCAAGATTGACTTGTCAAAAAACTCTAGATTTGGACCAGAAGAATGGCTTAGTAGGAGATAAGCAGATAAGCACTGGTTGCCAAGCCTAATGACTTGAGTTCAACTCCAGAGACCTACAGATCAGAAAGAAAGAACAAAATGGCCCCACAAGTTGACCTCCAATCTCAGAGTGTTCCCAGTTTGGTGCCAAAGGAAATGGGAGGATTGAGGGAGACCCCTGTAAGGGAGTGGTGGGGGCAAGAGGAGCACCAAGATTGAAAGGACTTCTAGTTCCCCATCTCAATCAGAACATGCTCAAATTCAAAGGTGCACTGAAGATACAGTCAATATCATGTTTAGTATCTTTGGCTTCTACCTATGTTTAACACAAGTTCAAGACTGTACTTCTCAGGCTTGCCTACAAATGTCACTGGATGTTATAAACATATGGACATCAAGTGTCTATACCCATTTACCCCTAGCTTTTAAGTCTATAGAGAACTATTATATAATAACAGTTACTGAGTAATAAAAAATTAGTAATAATAAATTAATAATGGTAATAATAAATAATAATGAGCAATAATAAATTTCTGTATGAATATAATAATGTGGAAAGAAACAAACTGCTTTATGTGATACAGAAGCTGGCTAAGACTATGTTGGCCAAATCTACATAAAAAGAAGAGAGTCTGTTATAGCAAATACCCTCAACAAAACACATTCCCATTTCTGTATGCTAGACCACAGAGTTATCACTGCCTTTACTTCACTACAGTTTTGATAGACAATAACTGTTTCTGGGAATAGATTATCAACGTTTGGATCTGTGGATCCTCAGTATTCTCAGGATCTCAAACAGAACTTTATACCTAATCTTTGCGCCTTACTATGCTGGCTCAGTATACTATCAATAACCTTCAACCAGGCTCTTTTTCTATCTCTTTTTTAATGGGCTTTCTGACCCAATAATTTGGTGATATTATTAATATCAATTTTATAATTTATTTTAATTATAAGTAATTATAATTAAATTTAATTATAATCAGTGAAACAATACAGAATATAGACAAACAAAAAAATTGAAGGAGGAAGGGAGGGAAGGAGAGAGGAAAAAAAGATAGAGATGGAGATCAAATAAAATCAGAAATGCAAAAGGACAATTACAGCTGATACCTTATGATAAAAACATCATAAGAAATTGCCATGAATAATTACATGTTAACATAGCAGACAATCCAGGGGAAGCAGAAAAAAAGTCTAGACACACACAACCCACTAAGACTGCCTTGACAAGTTTAGAAAGCCTGAACAGCCCTTTAACAATCAAGAAAATAGAAAGGCTTATTTTAAAAGCTCACAAGTCAGTAAAGCCTAGAACAACAGTTCTCAACCTGTGGATCACAAACTCTTTGGGTGTCCAAAGACCTATGACCATCGGAAATAACAGATATTTACATTGCAATTTGTAACAGTAACAAAATTACAGTTATGAAGTAGCAACAAAAGTAATTTTATCATTGGGGGTCACCACAGCCTGAGAAACTGTAAGAATCACGGCATTAGGAAGGGTGAGAACCATTGGCCTAGAACTAAGTGGCTTTTCTGTGAGTGCTAATGCTACCAAACACTTAAGGAATTAATACTTGACCTTTTAAAACTCTCCCAAATCATAGAAGACTATAAAATACTTCTGCATTTATTTTAGAGATCCGTTTGTCACTCCAATACAAAAGCTGAGCCAAGACACTACAAATAAAGAATTGTTAGTCCAATATTCTTGGTGAGCACAGTACAAAAATGTTTGGTAAAATACTAGCAAACTGAATTGAATAGCATTTTGCCAAAAAAAAGAGTCATACACCATGATCAAGTGGGATTTACTTTCAGAAGAAAGGACATTTCAACATTTGCTAATTGAGGGAAGTGATAAACTTGCACCTGCAGAATGAAGGATGAATAATGATCCTCTTGTTCAACAGGTGCAGAAAGACATCGAAACTTAGCATCTTTTC
This sequence comes from Onychomys torridus, assembly GCF_903995425.1. Lineage (NCBI taxonomy): Eukaryota > Metazoa > Chordata > Mammalia > Rodentia > Cricetidae > Onychomys > Onychomys torridus. The sequence goes on from NC_050444.1 coordinate 76,723,331, forward strand.
ATAATAAAATTCTCAATGAATTCAAGAAAAAGAGGTCCTGCTGTTCACTACAACATGGATGACCTTGGAAAACGTGGTGGTTGATGTAAGTTGGCCACAGAACAAATGCTACATTATCCCACCTCTAGCAGGAACCTACAGGAATCAGATTTGTAGAAACAGAAAGCAGGATTGTGGTTTCCTGTAGCTGTGAAGGAGATTAGAAGGTGGTTGCCCAAGTGGATGGGGCACAGCATCAGCTGTGCCAGGCAACCAAAGCCTAGTGTGCATGTAGTTAACTAGACTGTGCGGTATACTTGAAATTTTGCCAAGAGGTTTGTCTTGTCTTAAGTGATATTATTTCCCAAAAAGAATACTGTAAGTGGTGATAGCTATGTGTATGACATTATGCATGGAGCAGATTTATGGATGGATACTTATCTTCAAACTCATAAGTTAAATATGTACTGATTTCTTTATTGTGTGTCAATTATACAAAAGAAGTCAGTCAGCTGCACAAAGGTGGGATTCATCAGGACCCTGACTCCAGTCTTATCAGCCTTTGCTCTCCTTTGTACACATGCTTAGTACCGTAGTCAGTGACAGTTTTGCAAAAACTCCTCCAAGGTCACATTAGATCAAGATGCCCAAGATGCTATGATGCTGAGGACCAGTGATGCCTCTTCAAATACCAAAGGACACTGACAATGCAACATGCCTTCTTCCTCAGAGGGTTCCTCACCTCTTGCTCAATGTGGACCATTCTGGAGACTTGGGATGAAATGAAAGGATTATGTGTGGGACTAAGCCATAGCCAAATTCCTAAGAAGTGAGCCAGCTCTATGGCTGAGACCAAGCCCTACAAGAGGAATCCAAAGGCCAGTGGTTGAGAAATGCTTTCTTGGCCCATTCAAATGGATAGTGAAAGCCTTGCCAAAGTACCAGCACCAGTGAACTTACTATTAGATTATTCAAGACAGACCCTATAGTCATGCTTCATGAGTTGTGTTTCCTCTATAGCACTGATAAGGAAACAGAGCTTCTTGAGAGTTAATTGTTCTAGATCACACATTTTTTAAGTGGTAGTCCCATCTCCACTGTGGAATCAAGATGATAAATTGAATACTCGTGTTCACAGCCTTCTTCAGCAACTACAAGGTCACTAGATAAAAGAGAGATTAACTACTTTCATGACAACTCTTTGCTTCTCTTATGCTAGCAACATCACCTTTCTGTGATAAGTGTTGAATGGTAAAACTCTGTTACTTACTTATCTATTTCATAATTTATTCTCTACTAGAGAAAACAAAATGATTTTCTTTTTTTCCCCTTCTTCAATTTGGAAAGGAAATTTAGTCAAAACTAGCTCAACTAGCATTTCATGATTCCTAAAATCAATTATGGTGCACCACTGTGGAAACCAGATGTCATCCAATCTGATCCACACACCATCATCCATCCTCTTCAGTGAAGTGAGGCTGTTCGATCTCAGTAAGATTTGTGTTACAATCTGGATATATCACACTGTGTTGTATTAATCATTACATAGCTAAAGGAAATGAAAATAAGCAATTAGTTCAGTTAAAGAGTTCCAATTAAACAAAGGACATTCTGTTCACCACTTTGCATTTGTCTTGGCGAACAGTGACAACAATAATACCTTGTATTTGCACAGCTCCTTTATTCTGGGAGATTCTAAGTTCTCATGCATTATGGGAACCTACAGTAGGCTTGGCAAAGAAAAACAAATGTTATTTGTTCCATATTAAAGCATAAAAATTAGACCATAATTGATTTGATGTGTGTGTGTGTGTGTGTGTGTGTGTGTGTGTGTGTGTGTGTGTGTGATTTTCATAGATGGGTACAGTCTGGTATAAGAAAGAAAACAGAATTTATAAGCAGTTGTGTGTGACTCTTGTCCCTACCATAAACTAGCTCGGACCTATTCTTATAACACTTTCAGTCTTGATAAATTGCAGTATCCTTTCCTCCAAAGAACAATACTAGGATTTTATCTCATATGATTATTATTGAAGTAAAATAAGAGTTATAGGCTGAAGAGATGAGTTGCATAGAAATTTTACAGTCCAGGAAGTTTTCTATCACAAATATTAAATACAAATTTTCAGTCAGTGGTATTAGTAAGTTTCAAGCAAACTAACTTATGTAGCTCATGCCTTCCTCACAGTCTATGCTCAGCTTTTTCTTCTCTAGTTATTGCCCAGCACCTGAAACATACCAGGCTTTGTGGGTATTTATCAGGATGGATGACACTGCATTAATTTTTTTTTCATTTGCATTGCCAAAAATCAAATCCAGGGTCTTACATGTGCTGGAAAAGTGGTCTACATTATGGTACATGCTCAGTTTGGATTTCTACTCTGTTATGCAACAGATACACAAATACAGCCTGCACCGTCAAATTCTAGGAGATTAGCTTAAAAACCAATATGAATAGAAACAAAATCTATGAACAAGTTTAGCAATAAGAACAGGAGACACTAAAAATTCTTCAAAATTCTTTAGTATTCATTAAAACTCTTGTTTTTAAAATCAGCTAAGTGAAGATGTTTTAAATGTTTTGCAGAAGATAACCTTTAATCATTCATGAAAAAATTAGGATGTCTCAAAATAAATGGAAGTTGATAACTGTATTTTTTTCCAGGCTCAAATGCTTCTGTGGACTGCTAAACTAAGTATCACTTCTTGTGGGGTAAAATACTTTCTTGGTAGGATTTCAGCAAAGGGTCATATTATCATTGAAAAGGGTTTACATGCATCTTCTTTAATATGATGCACATAATAGTTTTAAATGAGGAACAAAACTGTAGTCTAATGTGATTTGATCATAAACCTACAGAATGTGACAGCCCCTCCCAGACCCCCCTCACCCCAAAAAAAACAATAACTGTAGAAGACTTTCATCTACAAGCATTGAGTGGGGGTAAATAAATGAAGGATTGGTTTAACTGACATTATGAACAAAAGAAGAAGAGTTTTACCCCCATTGCTAATCAAAACTGGGCAACATAAACAGTCCTTTCAAGCTTGGATGCAGGATTTCGATTGGGCAGTTATGATTGGCGGCAGTAGGTTGGGTTTTGTTCATTCTTTTTCAGTTCTTCTGTCTGTCTTTCTGTCTTTCTTTCTTTCTTTCTTTCTTTATTTATTTATTTATTTATTTATTTATTTATTGTTTTTGCTTCTTTTTCTACCTCTAGATAAAATAACAACTATTTGATTACCTGACCAAATTTGCTGTCTGGCCTCAAAGAACTACAACCAGAAAATAAAAAAGGGGAAAGATGAAAGTACTGAGGACTAGCAGAATTTATAGGAAAATGGAAATTTCAAAGAGGTGACAAAAAACTAACAGGGACTAGGAACTGGAGAAAGGGCTGTACTAGGAATAAAAAGTGGAGAAAAAGATAAAATATGTGTTTCTTTTGCATTTTTATTTGTTTCTGTATCCTTGGAGGGAATTCCTACACATGCACAAGCATATACATGTACATATGTATGTATATGTGTGTGTGTGCATGTATGTGTGTCACTCTTTCCAAGCCCACAACAAAGAAATAAATTATTGGCCTTTAGTAACTCCAGATTTTCCACATTGTGTGTTTGTTTAGAATGAAATTCATCCTGGCAGCAAATCTCCCCTGGGCTCCTTCTGCCTCCTTAAACATCCCTATACAGTGTCCCAGAAAGAGCAGTACTAGAGCTCCATTATCTGACAAAGAACTTATCGAAATCCACTTAGGACATGAACTGTTTGTTATCAAAGAGACAACAACAAGCTTCTTTCAAAAGATACAGAGTTTCCTTATAATAAACACTACCATGCACTCAGAGCTCTTCATTATTGGAATAACAGGATACTAAGTTCTACACACAATTTCATCTTCATATCACTTTATACAAACCTCACATCTGGCCATCCACTTTTTGCACTTACAATGGAGGAAACTGAAACTGAAGAACACTAAAATATCACTAAGGCCACAATCAGAAAGCACACAGTATTGGAAATGGGATGTGAAACACCCAAGTCAGCCAAGTCCAAAGCCCTTTTGGATTTGGCCACTGCTGTAGAATCAAATGCAGAAACTGAAGTGCAAATGTCCCCAGATGCCGGGTTTCACTGGAATTGGACGTGGTCCTAGAAGAACTCTCAGTGAATGGTAAGGAAAGGAGGGTTGCCCACAGACTCAGCCTGGTCATCTCCTCTGTAATCACCTGCCCAACACCACTCTGATGCCATTTCACTGGCCGATTTCTGGCTGCAGTTTTTATACTGAGAGCCTGAACCAAGGCATGCACTATCATCTCACATAGGGTGAGTGTGGAGATGCAGAATGCAGATGGCCCTGGAGGACCTTAGATCTCCCCAAACCCAGGCCAGGCTCTGTTTAGCATTAACTCTGTGGAAAGAAGAAAAAGTAACAGTAGGACAGGAAACTAGTACAATGGCAGAGCACTTGCCTGGCATGTTCAAATCACTGGGTTCAATCCCCAACACCGACACAAAGCAAAATAACAGCAGTAATTAGATGTGAGTCACTATGCGGGACTTTATCCAAAGGCAAACTTTTTAAAGATTTGTTTTTCCTTATTTTATGATAATGCATGTTTTAGCTGAATGTATATACGTTTCTTAATGTATGCCTGGTGTCTGTAGAGCCAAAAGAGGATACTGGATCCCTTCGAACTGGAGCTAGGATGATTGTGAGCCATCACATACATGCTGAAAACTAAACCTAAGTCTTCTGTAAGAGCAGCTAGTGTGCTTAACTGCTGAGACATCTCTCAAGTTCCAACACATACTGTCTTAATTCTTCTTCCGCTCTTCTGTGATATATCCATAGTACCCTCATATAACAGATGAGGAAAATGAGAACCAGGGCATTTTCAAGACTTCAACCCAAGCTCCTTACTTGTATGACCTTCATCAAGCTACTTAACCTCTTAAAGGCTCAATGTATTATTTATTGTAAAAATATAGTGCAAACGTGGCATATAATGCCCACCTATCATCTTTAGTTCTGAACATCTTTTCAGCATTGACTAACCCTGAAGGAATAAGAATTTGGTCCTGGTTAATTTGTTATCAACTTAAACATTGACTGCAAGACTGGTAAAGGGATATTTAAAGGACAGTGTAGAAGAAGTACTTATGAACTAAACCCTCAGAAAGCAGGACTGTTGGTCAGGCCCTTTGAAAGAGGAGTCATGTGGAATGAGGCGCCCAGCACTGCTTCAGCCCACGTTTCTGACAGTGGAATTAAACTCAAGACTGTTGAAAATGACAGACATGCCAGGCAGCGATGGTGCATGCCTTTAATCCCCGCACATGGGAGGCAGAGCTAGGCAGATCTTTGTGAATTCAAGGCCAGCCTGGTCTACAGAGTGAGATCCAGGACAGGCACCAAAACTACATGGAGAAACCCTGTGACAAGTGTGGTCTCCCCTCTCATGGGAAGGCTCTATGTCTCTTCCTCTGTAGTACCAGGTATTCCCACATGCAGACCCAATGTGCTAACAACTTCTGGTGCCTCATAATCATGTCTTTCCAACCTCTGTTGATTCTACTACCTCACCTGCAAAAACCCTACCACCTCCTCTTGACAGTCTCTAGATCCTTCTACGAGGAACTCAAACAGTATGTTTTTAAGATTCTTCTGATTTTGACACAGTTTACTGATTTGGCTTGGCACGCAACCTAAGTCAGAAGCTCATTTTTTTCAGTAAAAGGGGGGGGGACCTATAGGTCCCTGGCCCCCATTTTGGGTAACTGTTGCCTTGCTTGCTGACCTTGACCTTGATATCCTCCCTATGCTGATTCCCTGTGAGATTCCACCTTTCTGAATGCTTAAGGGAAGCTCCTTGTCTGAGCATCCAGCATATTGGGCATTAACAGCTTAGATGCAAGATTGTAAAACATCAGGAGCAGGGGTGGGGATTTAGCTCAATGGTAGAGTACTTGCCTGCACAAGGCCCAGGGTTTGATCCTCAGCTCAAAAAAAACAAACAAACAAACAAACAAACAAACAAACAAAAAAACATCAGAGGTGAACTTCTGCCCTCCAGGGTTCTCCCATTGTTCTGTAAGCCTGTATTTAAGACCTCCTCCCTCCTTCAATAAATGGCATTTGGCATTCAAAGAGAAGAAGAAGAAGGAGAAGGAGAAGGAGAAGGAGATGAAGAAGAAGAAGAAGAAGAAGAAGAAGAAGAAGAAGAAGAAGAAGAAGAAGAAGAAGAAGAAGAAGGGATCAAGATCATGATGGGGAAACCCACAGAGACAGCTGACCGGTGCTAGTTGGAGCTTGCTGACTCTGGACTGACAGCTCAGGAACCTGCATGGGACCGAACTAGGCCTGCTGAATGTGGGTGACAGTGGTATGGCTTGATCTGTTTGTGGGGTCCCTGGCAGCAGGGCCAGGACTTATCCCAAGTGCATGAACTGACCTTTTGGAACCCATTCTCTGTGGTGGGATACCTTGCTCAGCCTTGATACAATGGGGAGGGACTAGGCTCTCCTTCAACTTGGTATGCCAGGCTTTGTTGACTCATCCACTCTGAGGAGTGGATGGGGATAGAGTGGGAGGGAGGTGGAACTGGGGTTGATATGTAAAATGGAAAAATTTTAATAAATAAATATATTTAAATACAAAAAAAAGATTCTTCTGGATTTTGACACAGTTTACTAATTTGACTTGGCAAAGTTGAGCATGATAGCATGGTAGGTATAACACACAGAGAGAAGAAACTTTATCTTATTCTGCTCTGTATCCACAGCAACTTCCCCGTAACCTGTATAGTTGATGCAAAAAAATTCAGTTTGATAAGAACCCCTTGTTCTTAACCTCTTCATCACAGCATAAATCAAGTGTGTATTTCCCCAAAGGCCTCCCTTTGTCCTCTCCAAACTGCCCAACTCTAGCTTTAAGTATTAACAAACTCAACATGGCTGTGGTTTGCCCTCCATGGCAATGGAAACTGGGTTGAGTTGGAATTGATTTACTAGTGAAAATAGACAGCTAATGAGTCATTCCCTTACTCATCATGGGGTGAAAGTTTAGGACAAACCGAGAGGGAACTCTGCCCTTAACCACATCTGAAATGGAGAATGTCCACTGGGCAGCCACCCCCACTATCCCTTCCCATGATTCTTAGGCTGGGTTTCACTGGAAGAGTTGCAGGGTTGTTTTCCACTGATGCCAGGCAGAAAGTGGACAGAATAGGCCACAGCTACTAAATGGCAAACACAAATTCCTGCTGCCAGCTCTCCTAGTGCTTCTGGCACTTGCCCATGGCCTTATCAAGTGTTTGGAAGACAAAGTTCTTGCCACCAACGTTACAGTGTGTACTTTGTACCTTCTTCCTTTATTTCTGCAACGAGGAGCAAAGACATCCTAGTTAAGATGAATTAGTCAACTTCCATGAGTCAATATGTACTTACTGATCTGTGTTTTGTGTCAGAAGTTTGGTGTGGAGGATACTATGGTAGCAAATAGAGCCACAGCCCCCATGACAGATAGTGTGGAGACAAAGAACATGATTTAATTATCAACTCTGTTCTGTGTAAGCCATGTGACCTTGAATAAAGGCATTAATCACTAAATGTCTCTATTTCCACATCTGTAAAATGGGAAGGGCAATACAATATCTACCTCTAGGATTACTAAGAAAAAATGTTCTAAATAGATTCTCTGAGTTACAGCAGACCTTGGTAAATTTTGGCCACCTGTATACCAGTTTAGTGAGAAACACAAATTTTGACCAAAATAGTAGTTATAAAGACACTGAAAGATCCAACATAATTCTAAGTGAGCCACACTATAGAAAGTGAGAGTGAATTCCAGGCATACTTACACTAGTCTGTTGGTCGCAGAAGGCTCTTCTGGGGAAGTACACAGTGAAAAATGGCTGTACAAGTTCCACTACAAAGCTTCCAGGTAGCGTCTCTGTAGTGAGTGGTACAGTTCCAACCGGAAGAGCAATGGGGCTGTGGCATCTCCAACAGGGTTTAGGGAGCTAGGTCCAACGTGAAGTAAAGACGTGAGCTCACGGGAATCGATGGGAACCTGGTGATAATGGACTATGCCTGGGATTTGAGGAAAGAGGTAAGGAGTTTTATAAAGTATGTGGCCCAAATAACTCTAACTAGAGAAATAAGACCCTAGAGCAGAGAGCCAGGGCTTTTCCAGCGGAAGACTGACCCCCTGCCTTGTGAAATTGTGGGGCAGTGCTGTCATTTGGCAGGCTGGTTTTCATTTGTGTTTGGTTGCTCACTTGCTCCCCACCCCTGCCAGCAGCCCTGGGAATCAAATCCAGGGCCTGCGCACTGTAAGCAAATGCCGAGTCACTGAGCTATATCCCCCACAGCCCTTGAAACTGTGATTTGAAGAGAATAAGAAGCCTACTCAGGACGATCTGACATCTCACCTAAGACCTTAGCCACGCCATTTCACTCCAGAGGACACGCTGAAGAGATGCCAGTGAGGAATTGTCTACGGTAACAAAGGGGATTGCGGAACTTCATATTTCAGAGTAAAGAGATGGTATTGAGAAACGCGAATTGAGAAGTGTATTTGAAAAGGAGGATTTTAAGTCAGAGCGCACACAAGAAGGACAGAGACAGAGTGACTTCAGGAAAAAGAGAAAACACGTTCAAAGGAAGCCCACAAAGAATGCATAATTGCTCTGCACACATGTCTCCACTACCACTGTACTGCATGTTCAGTCCTAGACTCTGGGTGGTTTGGATTTATTTAAGGAAATTCTATACAAAAACTGCTCAGTATTTGTTCTCTCTCTCTCTCTCTCTCTCCCTCCCTCCCTCCCTCTCTCCCTCCCTCTCTTTGCCCCCTCTCTCTGTGCAAGCACATGCATGCACAAGTGTGTGTGTGTGTCTGTGTCTGTGTGTCTGTGTGTGTGAAAATAAAATGTAGGTCCAGAGTAATTACAGGGGAAATACTTTGATTGCATTCTCCTTGACTGTCATTGGTCACCTTCTTACCAATCAACGGTCATCTGTGGGGGCTCCTAGAGGTGCATACACACACACACACACACACACACACACACACACACACACACACCTCTCCAGAAAATATTAATCCTTCAGTAACAATACCTAGTGAGAATAAATTTGAAGAAATTCCAAGACAGAGAACCAGAATGATTAGAAACATGCTCAAAGAAATTAAAGAAAATTAGTTCCTGATGGAAAACACAAACAGCTAAATCAAATAAGGAAGGTGATACAAGATATAAATGATGATGCCAACAAAGAGATACAAATAAAAGCCAATCTGAAGTGCTGGAAATAAAAGATACATAAGTCCATCAAAAGCTCTACAGAAAGTCTCAGCAATAGAATAAATCAAAGAAATGGCTGAATATCTGAGCTTGAACATGAAGTGAAGGAACTAGACCAATGTAACGAGGACAAAGATAAAACAGTAAGGTATTTAAGGTATTATGTGAGCTCCAATACACATAGGCACTCCAGAAAGAGAAAACCTGTGGAAAATAGGCGAAGAAGGAGAATAACCTAATGTTAAAATCAAAGAAAACTTTTGTTTAAAGAACCATTAGGGAAAATTTCCGAGAGTTGAGAGAGAGAGAGAGAGAGAGAGAGAGAGAGAGAGAGAGAGAGAGAGAGAGAGAGAGAGAGAGAGAGAGAGAGAGAGAGAGAGAGAGAGGTGTGCCAACCCAGACAATAAGGAAATTTAGAACACCAAATAGACAGGACCAAAAAAGAACAGCCCGTTGTCATATCCTAATTAAAATATGAAGTACATAGAACAAGGAAAGGATATTGACAGCAGCAAGAGAAAAACACTAAGTCACACAAAAAGGCAGGTCCATCAGAATAACATCAAGCTGAAGCTTTAAAAGGCAGGAGGGAGGGCCTGAGCAGATATATTTCAAGTTCTGAAAAATAGCTGCCAGCCCACACTTTTATATCAGCAAAGCTACCTGTCACAATTGAAGGAAAAATAGACTTTGTTCTAATATAAAAGTAGGCTAGCAAGCACAAGGCTCTGGGTTCGATCCTAGGTTTAAAAAAAAAAAAAGAGTAAGCTACAGGAATTTATTACCATTAAGCCAACTCTACAGAAAATATTTGAAGGAATTTTTCAAAATGAAGAAAAAAATAAATATATCCACAAAGTCACAAGAAAGAGCAAATCATGCTAGAATAATAATAAAACAAGAGTGCAAGAGGGAAATAACACCTCAAAAAAAATCAGCAAAATGGCAGAAATAAATACACAACTTTAAGCAATAACTCAGAATATTAATGATCTAAATTTTTCAATCAAAAGGAGTAAAAAGCATTATCTATTTTCTGCTGCTAAGAAACACATCCCAAAAGTCAGGTCAACCTTCGAGTGAAAGTAGGAAAAGGAGTACCAAGCAAATGGATCTATAAGTAAATAAATGATGCTGTCCCAATATTTTGCAAAACAGACTTCAAAACTAATGAGAAAACATAAAGATAATTACTTCATACAGATTAGGGAACAATCCTGCAAAAGGACATTATATATATATATATATCACAAACACAGATAAATTCAGTTTCATAAAACAAACACTGTTAGATATAAAGCCACAAATTAATGATAGCACAATTGTAGTATATGACTTCAATATCACACTTTCACCAACCGACAGGTCTTCTCAACAAAAATAAATAGAGAAATGTGTAAATTAAACAACATCACAGGTTAAATGGACTTAACAAGCATCTACAGAACATTCCATCAAAACACTGCAGAATAGACCCGAAGCCACAGGACTCCACAGCTCATGGCAACAGCAGGATAACCAAGAGGAGTCCCAGTGAGGACCCAGCAGCATCTATAGTGTAGCAGAAACCAGAGGCCTCGAACCAGACCAATGACTCTTTGTAATGAACACTTGCAAGTAAAGATGTATGGATAAAAGGGTTTACTGTGTGGCTCACTGTGTCACACTGCAGCTTCCATGATGAGATTGATTTTTTCCTTCTCTCTTTTTTCTTTTTTATCTTAAATTTTATTTTATTTTGTGGGGAGGTTGCAAGAGCAAAGGGTGGCTATGAAGGGATAAAAAAAATGAACAAGATGGAGATGCATGATGTGAAAGACACAAAGAATAAATTTAAACAAAATTAAGAAAAAGTTGAAGAAATTTGAGGAAACAAGCTCATTCATAGCTTCAAACCATATGCTCAGCCTGGGTGAAGGGACGAGGGGACTGGACCTGCCTGGACTGAATCTACCAGGCTGAGCTGAATCCCCAAGGGAGTCCTTGCCCTGGAGGAGTTGGGAATGGGGGGTGAACTGGGGGGGGGGGAGGGGATGTGGGAGGAGGGAGGACAGGGGAATCCATGGCTGGTATGTAAAATTAAATTAAATTATAAAATAAAATGAAAAAATGTTAGAATAATATGGTGATATTTTATTTGTGTTGAAATGTGATTTTATTTGTATGTTAATAAATAAAGTTGCCTGGGGGTCAGAGCTAATAGCAAGCCATAGCAGAAGTCTGGCAGTGGTAGCACATGCCCTTAATCCCAATCACATGACAGGCAGATCTCTGTGTGTTCAAGGATACAGCCAGCATGGAGACTTATGCTTGTAATCTCAATACCAACCATAGAAGACCTGGAGTTCTGTATAGACAGGCAGTGACGAGGAGATCATGTGGTTGGGTTTACAACCAATGAGAAGGCAGAAAAGAAAGTCAATAAAAAGACAGATACAAGGAAGTAGCTCTTTTTCTCAGGGGAAGGACAGCAGTAGCATCTAAGGGTTAGCAAGTGGTTTTAAGTCTCAGCTCTTAGTTACTTCTCTGACCTCTTTGGCTTTTAAGTCTGCTTTTGTCTCTGTGTTTCTTATTTAATAAGACCTTTACATCTACAGAATAAGGCTAACCAGGCCTCTATGATGATAATTTTAAGACAATGAAGAAAGAAATTGAAGAAGATATTAGAAGGTTGGGAAGACATCCCATGTTCATGGATTGGAAAAACCATTATTATGAAAAATGACTATCTTACCCAAAAAAAATCTATAGATTCAATGTGATCACAATCAAAATTCTAGTGGCATTCTTCACAAAAATAGAAAAACAAGCACTCTTGAAATGCATATGGATGCACAAGAGATCCCAGATAGACAAAGCAATTCTGAACAAAAACAAAACAAAACAAACAAACAAAAACACTGCTGGAAGTATCACCATATCTTATTCCAAGTTATACTAAATAGTCAGAGCAATAAAAGCAATATTTTTGTCATAAAAACAGACTTATAGATCAATGGAATAGTATAGAGAAACCAGAAAAAAAGACTATGCAAAATTGATTTTGACAAAGCTGTCAAACAAACTTGAGGGGAAATATAGCATCTTCAACAAATGAGTCTAGTAAAACTAAGCATCTACATTTAGAAGAATTAAACTTAATCCTTGTCTCTCATCCTACACAAAACTCAACTCCATTAGGCTCAAAGACCTTAACATAAAACCCAAAACTCTGAAACTGCCATGGAAAAAGTAAGGATCATAGTTCAAGATGTAGACATATAGAACTCTGATAGGAAACAAAGCTAATAATCAGCAAATGGGATGTCATGAACTTAAAAAGCTTTTATACAGCAAAGGAAATTGCCATGTAAATGAAGACAAAGCCTACGAAGTGAAATAAAATCTTGTCAGGTATATATATATATATATATATATATATATATATATATATATATATATATATATATATATATATGAAGGAGAATGGTACCTAGAATATAAAAAGAATTTAATAAACTAATCAGTGAGAAAACAAAGAACCCAGTTAAAAATTGAGTCCTGGCACTAAGCAGAAAGTTCTTAAAAGAAAATACAAACAGCCAATCAACATTTGTAAAAGTGTTTGGACATCAGCTATTTGGACAAATGGAAATTAAGATGACCTTGTGATTCCACTTACTGTGGTCAGAATGGCTATCCTCAAGAAAACTAATAACTACAAAGGCTGGTGAGAATGTGGGGAAAGAGGCATGCTTATCTACTGTTGATGGGAGTCAACATTGGTGCCACTGCTATAAAAATCAATGTAGAGGTTTTTTCAAAACTTTAAAAGTAGAATTACCATGTGATCCAGCTTTGCCACTTCTGGGCATACACCTAAGGGGTTCTATCTTTCTGCAGAGATGCTTTCACATTCATCTTCATTGCTGCCCTAGTCATAATAGCTAGAAAATGGAATCAGCCTAGTTGCCCATCGCCTGATGAATGAATGATTAAAATGTGGTATATGTGCAAAATGGAATTGTATTTAGCTGTAAAGAAAACTGAAATTTGTGGGTAAGTTGATAGCACTGGAATATATTATACTAAGTGAGATGATCCAGACCCATCAAGAAAAATGCCACATGTTGTTCTCTTTTGTATGTGCACCCTAGCTTCTAATTTTTAGGTTTTGTGTTTAATTCGGAGTGTCAATAGAACTGAAAAAGTAGCTGTGAAGTAGAAGGAAGACCTTAAGGAGTGAAAGGATAATAGAACACATGTAATATAAAAGCAGAGAATAGAGCATACTGAAGGTTAAATGCTTAAATGGGCATGCATGGAAGTACAGGGGAAAAGAGTAGCTGGAAAATGGGTTCATTAAAAACTAAGGATATATGGAAAATATATATGGAAACCTAGTATTTTTGAAGCTGGTTTTAAAAATATAATCTTTAAAAGGAGTTGGATTAGAGTTACCCTGTACTGGTGGACAAGGCTTGCTAAAGGACTTGGATTGCTAAATGAAAATTCTATATAAGCTATTGGTGAGAGAAACCCCAGAGGTCCCCAAAACAACACAGGCCATTATTATTGTTCTTGGTTATTCAGCATAACTAGATGGTAAGACCCTGTTACTGAAGATACCATGCACTTTAGTTGCAAGACCTAGATAGGTCAAGCTGGAACTGACCTGAAAACTTCTCCCAGCTAGCTAGCTTTCACAGTGCTAGAAGGTTCTGTCCAGGTATCTTTGAGAACAAGTTACTGATGGCTGTGGTGGCTTGAATGAAAATGGACCCATTGGCTCAGAGGGACTGGCACTATTAGGAGGTGGTGCCTTGTTGGAGTAGGTGTGGACTTGTTAGAGGAAGTATGTCACTAAGGCTGAGCATAGATGTATCAGAAGCTCAAGCCAGACCCAGTGGCTGATGATCTCTTCCTCCTGCCTATGGATCCAGATGTAGATCTCTGGCTCTCTCAGCTACCTCTCCAGGACCATGTCTGCCTATATGCCACCATGTTTCCCACCATGACAATAATGGACTAAACCCCTGAACTGTAAGCCAGTCTCAGTTCAATGTTTTCATTTATAAGAGTTGCCATGTCATGGTGTCTTTTCACAGCAATTAAAACCCTAACTAAGACAATGACATTTTTTTTCTGAGACAGCCCTTGCTGTCCTGGAACTAGCTTTGTAGTCTAGGCTGGCTTCAAACTCACAGAGATCCTCCTGCCTCTGCCTCCTGAGTGCTGGGATTAAAAGTATGCACCACTATTGCCAAGCATTACCCAGTAGTGAATTATGAATCCCTTAATACTGCCCAGGAAGACAGGATGTGCCCAGCAGTGCAATAGTGGCATGAAGGCTGTGGGGGTAACAATCACTTTCTATTAGATTTGAGGTTGGCAACACAGGAAGGAATTCATACCAGGGTTGAGGAGGTTATAAGCCACAGGAAAGGATTTTCTGCTGCTATTCTGCCAAACAAAGATGTTGTAAAACTGTTTTCTAAATATATGTGTTTATATTTATAGATAGCGTTGCTTTGCTCTTGACCAGAGAAACATCTTTCTGTAATGGGCAATAAGTAATTTGTGGACTTGTGACTGGTCAAATTGAATGTTAAATGTTCAGCTTTAAATGGACATCTTTATCAAACCCTTCAAAACTCAACAACAACAACAAAAAATTTAGCAGAAGAAGGGGCAGAAAGAATGTAAGATCTGGAGAAGGAAGAGGATTTATGTGTCAATAGAGCTGCTCTGGACAGGACCCTCACTATTCTTTTAAGTTTATAAACTCCTGGGATCCAAACACATGAAGTAAACAGTCACTGTCTTGAGTCTGAAGTTGAAATTTCACAGTCTAAGTCAACATATTTCAAAGATTACATTGAATCAAGGATAGTGAAGCATAGGGAACATGGCACTGCAAAGAGTTAACTGGAAGAGTTCAGGTTGGACACTGTACAAACACCTTCCTCAGAGCAAAGGTGCCTAGACACTACTGCAGGCTCGTGATAGATACTCATAAGGATGAGGACCAGACAGATTTTTGGCCTAATACTTAATAAATCATCCTAATGTGACCTAAGACTGGCTTGGAAGAAGATGGTCTCCAATGACCTTCCCCTTGGCCAGTCTAGATGAACATCAGCAGCATCTTTTGGCTGAAATAAGAGAGAAAAATATAAGTGGGTCTCAATGCCCTTTGCAATAATATACTGTTTTTGTCAAACTGGTCTGATTCTTCATGCATTTCCTCTGGATTACCCCCACCCTGCTGTTGGGAAATTAGTTCTTTGGCATGTCCACACATATACACCCATGTAGACATCTGCCCCTAGCAATGCATCCTCAGGAGCCCCACTGAGACAACCAGGTGGAAAAAGCTGTTAGACTCCAATTAGACTCTAATGAGCTGTGCTAATTGAGATTTTTTTTTTTTTTTTTTTTTTTTTTTTTTTTTTTTTTTTTTTTTTTTTTTTTTTTTAGCAAATCGCTTTAAATTCTAATGAGTTAGCCCTAAATAGAACCTCCAATTGATGTTTACTCTGGCTCTACCCCAATGAATTTGTAAAACAAATGCACTATCCTTGTCCCTGCCAGCCTGGATGGGGAAACAAGGGATAGTATTACTGAATGCCAGACAAGCATTCATCATCCCTTAAGGCTGCTGAAATGCTGTCAGCTACTGATGCAAACACTGATACTGAACACAATGGATATTTTCTAGGGAAGACATGGCCACCATGTGACAGATGCTGAACCAGGGTCCTGGAACTCGGAGCATGCGCAAAAGAAATGCTTGTTATATGCACACACACACACACACACACACACACACACACACACACACACACAAGTGCATGTATATAAATGAAAAAAAAAAGACATGTATTTGAAAAAGAGCAAGGAGGGGTAAATAGGAGGATTTATAGTGAGGAAGTAGAAGTGTTTCTGCTTTATAATTTCAAAGAAAAGAACAGAACTAATTTTTAAAAGAAGAAGGAAGTCTTGGCTGACTTGAGCAGAACGCCCAGGGTCCGTGGGAACTAAGGGAAAAAATAGTGGTAACAGAGGCTCACAATGAGGGAGACAAGAAGAGTTCTAAAGTTTTTCTTCCTGTTCTAGATGCTGCCGGCCCAAAAAAGAAATTTACAGCCAAATTTAGGAATCCTCTCACTCAAGGTCACTGCCTAGCATGACACTTACAGAGGATTATTCTTTAATATAGAGCTTCGTAGAAATGGTGAAAAGAGGAGCTAAGGCCAAAGGAATGAATACTACATGAAGTTATCAGTTACACAGCTTGGTTGTGGGTGTCAGCACACACATTTCTATCCACTAGTAGTCCAGTGGAGGAGATACAGGAATGTCATTGTCAACAGGAACAAATTCAGTACCTGCTCTAGTAACACTTAAGTCAACAGTGGATATGAGACATCCAGCATCCAATGGTCTGGTTTGGGTTTTTGGGTTTTTGTTTTGTTTTTTGGTTTTTCGAGACAGGGTTTCTCTGTGTAGCTTTGCGCCTTTCCTGGAACTCACTTGGTAGCCCAGGCTGGCCTCGAACTCACAGAGATCCACCTGCCTCCTGAGTGCTGGGATTAAAGGCGTGCGCCACCATCGCCCAGCCATATGGTATTTCTTTAGAAGGTATTTTCACCTGGATTGTGATGAAGGAAAGGCACCAGGGGAAGAGAATGACTTTCTCTAAAGAAAGGGAGGTTTACCCTTCTCCTCAGATGCAGCTTAGAAATGGGTATTTGGCTAACATGAAGAGAAAGAGTTCATGTTTTCTGAACAGGTCTATCAAAAGGTGCCAAATGGTTTGTTAAGTTGTGTCAATTAGGGGTTTTGCCTACTTTGGGATTTTTGTTGAAATTCTAAGGAAACTGAAGAGTTGTATTTCACATCCTTTTTCATAGACTTGCTTCACCCTTTACTCCGAGGTCTTACTAAAAATCTAATGAAAACCCTGCCACCTAGTCTAAGCAGAAAAAAGGAACTATTAAAGGTGTTTATGGAATCACTGAATAGTGCTAGAGATCCAGTTTGGAGTCTATACTGCTAGGACCAATCCTTAAACTATATTGCTCAAATATTTAAGTAAATAATGATATCTTGGTCCCTTTTATGAACTTAGAAAGAAGGCTTGTACCATGTACACTGGGGCTGGACACAGAGGCTCTACCAAGATGGGCCTTGGAACCCATGCCTGCCTAGCACTCTCCCCAGAGATAGGCTTTTCTCAGCAGCTGCTTGCTGGGGTGCCTCCACCTGAAAGTAAGTGCCACAAGAGCAGCTCTGATTGATGAGCTGTGGTTATGGCCAGTGCTCCAAAAGGCCTGGTGCCAACCTGGCAGAAGCAGAACATGTAATGTCAAATAGCCTCAGCCATGTGAAGCATATCAAACCATGGAGTTTTCTCTAATTCACCTTAACAAATGGCACACTTGGGGGATTAGAAGTTAAGGAATAGAGACAGAATTTGCCTAAGCCAGGCTCAAAGGCTTATACTATGCTACCTACAAAACACAGAATGATTCTCCACAAAATCTGATCTTTAATCCACATTCTGTCTTCCTAGATTGTAGAAAGCTCCTATCTGATGAAGCCTCCAACTTTATTCTTGAGGCAGACTTCCCACAAAGGAAAGACTCCCTCTTTATCATCGTCAAGACACATTTAAGATCAATCTCCCCTAGAAATGAGCTTTTGTTTAAGTTATTCCTGGCTATTTCATTCATTTCTTTTAAGTCTGGGGGCATTAGAGCACACACCTCGCACCTGCACAAACTTCTGCTTAGTTTTGCACTCACCAAGGCAAAGGTCTGTTGTGTGAGCATGACAAATGTGTCTATACATAAATAGTAACCATCAGAAGAACTAAACTGGACTGAGTGCAGGAGGGAAGAGATACTGATGGCACACAGCAGGAAATTGGAGATGAGAGACAGTCTAGAAAGGGAATAGAAGACTTCCAACAAGAAGGGCTGTTTACACTAGCCTTTTAAACAAGCTGGCTTTCAGCAGGAAAGGGTGCAGGGGTATCTGATGGAGACGGAGAAGTGGGAATCAAATAAGGAGTCTTCAATAGCTAAGAGGCAAAATGGAACACGGGGGCAGAAGAAAGAATGCATGCTAAAAAAAATGAAATTTAAGTTAAAAGAATGCATGCTAAAACATTTGACTCCCCAGGAATCACCGGGAGTACTGTCTTTCCATCAATGACAAACTACTCTACCCAGGTTTTAAGAGACTGAGCTACATGTGGCATACATGCACAATGGGATTGTTTTCAGCCATAAAGAATGAAGTATGGTGATTTGTTAGACTATGGAAACAATCACATTAAGCCAGTCTCAGACAAATATCACCATTTTGTCATACATGGTTCCTGTATTTCATATAGATAATAAAACTGTGTGTATTTATGACATGACAGTAGAAATGAAACTGTCCAACAGGACTAACAGGAGGTAGAAGGGACAGAGAAGGGAAGAGTGTGAAGCGTAGGGGGCAATATGCTCAATATATGATATACACCTGTATGAAAATGCCCTCATATATCATAGTACCATATACAATGACTATGTACAGTGGAAATGAACAAAAACTGTAACAAAAGATAGACAATTTAAAAACAGGAAAGACACCAGCCTGGTCTACAAAGCGAGTTCCAGGAAAGGTACAAAGCTACACAGACAAACCCTGTTTCCAAAAACCAAAAAAATAAATAAATAAATAAATAAAAACAAAGCAATAAAGACTAGGCTAGCCCAGGTGCAAGTGCCCTGTGTTCTGAATAAAACAAAAGAAAACTATAGACCAGATCAGAAGCAAATCTGGCCAGATCACTAGGGCCCATTTTCTTTAATATATTCCCAGGATATAGAAACAACTGTCAAGGTTGTGGGGCTGGAGAGATTGGCTCACTGGTTAAGAGCACTTGTTGGTCTTACAGAGGACTTAAGTTCAATTCCCAGCACCCACAAGGCAGATCACAACCATATGTAACTCTGGTGTCAGGAAATATGATGCTCTCTTCTGACCTCTGAAGGTACTGCAGGCACATGGTACACAGACATACATGCAGGTAAAACACTGAAACACTTTTTTTCCAAAATATTTTTAAAGATTATAGCAAGAGTTTCTTGATAAGAGAACCACTTTCATCTAACTTCGGAAAGTCTACATAAGAGACAAGTTATTTTACACCATGACCCAGAAAACAGGCCAGACTTTTAAAATTGCCCTTGTTACAAATACTAGGAGAGTCAGGAACTACATCATTCAATCCCTTCATAAGACATGTGGGGGAAGGGGAGGGGACAAGATCAAGAAAGGGGCACCTTGTCCTTGTTTGGAACAGTATGACTTTGTGTATGGCAGTAATGGTACCTACTAATGAAAGAACAATGTCAAAATTCTCCTGTGCATATCAGTCCAAAGACAGCCATTTTCACATGGGGCAATATAGCAGAGCAGACTTCCATGTTCAATTCCCAGAGGAAGTTACCAACTCTCTGTGCCCCTTTCTCCTTCTCTCTAAACAAGTGGATGTTGCATGGATCTGCTTGTTAGCATTGTTAACAATAACTACACAAAGTTCTTAGAATAGCTCCTAACACAGACAGAGGCTCCACCCACATCAGCCAGTCCTCACTGAAACGTCAGTAACAGACCTTGAGACAGATCTCAATCAATTCCCATATGTCTGTAGATTAGCTAAGGTGTTCCAGAGTTCTGAAGACATTTCAGGTAGAGAATAGTAAAGAGCACCGATGTGGTGAGGAAAAAACATGATAGAGAACGGGGCAGTTGGCCAGAAAACTGGGATTGCACCATAGCTGAAGAAGCTTCACTGATGTGGGCAGAGCTGAAGACAATGCAAAGCAGAGAGGGAGATTCCTCCTCCTTGTAGGGAGATGTAGGAGCTGGGCTCTTTTAGAAAAGAAGTAGTTGCTTCTGCCAGAATTTTGTAAATGAACATATCCAAGCCCCAAGGGTCCAGCAGGATGGTAACCACTTACCCTATACCATCTGAGTCCCAGAAATAACTTCAAATAGTTAATGTTGCAGTTTTGTGGGGAAAAGTAAGAATTAAATAACAAGAATGGGATTTTAGTTTACAGACATGTCCAACTTTAGTGTTCCATTTTAACCATTTTTTTTTTCACTTCATTCATAGGGATCGGAGGCACAGAGACATAAAAAGATGTACCAGGAGCCACTCCGTAAAGACCTTCCTCCTGCTCCACCCCACATGATCATGCAATGGTGGCAAGTGAACACAGGAAAGAGAAGAGACTCAACATGGCTGCAAATTCAGAGGAAAAACATCTTCGTAAGAATTCTAGTGGGGTCTTTGGTTGAAGAGTCAATGCTTTGGAATTGTAGTGGCAAAAGAAAAACTGTGAAATTGTAACTTTAAACCTCATGTAGAAATCTCATTTGGATACATGGCAATCATTTAGCACAAAAACAAGTCATTGGAGTCTTGATACTCATTAGACATTCAGTTATACGGTTGGAATACACTACAACTTGTCCACTCTTCAGAAATTGGAGTAGGGGCTGGAGGGACAGATGGCTCAGCAGTTAAGAGAACCTAACTGCATTTGTGAAGAACCCAAGTTCAGCTTGCAGCACCCAGGCTGAGCAGCTCATGACCACCTATAACTCCAGCTCCAAGGAAATCAATGACCTCTCTGACCTCCACAGGGACCTTCACTCAGGAGCATGTACCCACAACCCCACACATACATTGATACACAATTAAAAATAAATCTTGAAAAGTGGATGTATTTCTACACAGTATATACTAACCAGTTAGATCAGAGTTCCACTTTTAAAAACACAACAAGCTCTAGCCTTTTTGAATTTCAGAACTATCACAGCACACAGACACACATTTGAATTATGATTCACAAAGAGTAATAATACCTTGTATAGGAAATTTCTGAGTGACTAAATTCATAGCCCCACTGTGTGGTAAGTATTGTTATCCTTAATTTCATGGTCAATGAGGCCCAAAAGCTGACTCATGCAACGTCACCGAGATAATTAGCCCAAAAGCTGTGAAACAAAATCAGCTGACTTCGATTCTCACGCTTTGCCAGCTGCGACAAGCCCCAAAGAACAGTAGACACAAAGGATCACCAGCACTCTAAAGACCAAGTCAGCCCTGGGGGTAGCTTACAGGCTTCTCACGTCTGAGTGTTTTGACCAGGTTCCTGAAAGACTCACTCCATTTACTGGGCTCAGCATTGTGGTGGGTATTGTGTTCCCTGAAATATTGTGTGTTCTCCGAAATAAACATATCTGGGGTCAGAGAACAGACAGCCACTAGAACAAAGCCCAAAATGGTGGCTAGAAAATGGGAAGAGTAAGCTATAGCAGAAGTTGGGTGGTAGTGGTACATGCCTTTAATCCCAGCACTTGGGAGGCAGAGCTAGCTGGATCTCTGAGTTCAAGGCCACTTTAGAAACAGCTAAGCATGGTGACCCATGCCTTTAATCCCAGAAACCCAACCTTTAATCCCAGGGAGTGGGGGCAGAAAGAGAAAGGTATATAAGGTGTGAGGACCAGGAACTCAGGAGTTAGTTAAGCATTTGGTTGGTTAGCATTCAGGCTTTGGAGCAACCCAGTTCAGCTGAGAGCCATTGGGATGAGGACTCAGAAGCTTCCAGCCTGAGGAAACAGGATCACCTGAGGAACTAGCAAGGTGAGAGAACCGTGGCTTGTTCTGCTTCTCTGATCTTCCAGCATTCACCCCAATAACTGGCCTCAGGTTTGTTCTTATTAATAAGACCTATTAAGATTCATACTACACAGCATACACTATCAAGGAGACCAGTAGTGCTGTCTCAACATGATATGAATGGACAGGGTGGATACCATAAAGCAAATGAGTATGCCACACATACTAGAGGAAATGCTACTTGTGGCAGTCAGAAGAAGGAAAAGGCCCAACGAGTCCTGAAGGAAGTCATTATCTTGAGCAACTAAGCAGGGTCTACAGTCTGTCCCTTCCATTCTTAGGCTCATGAAATCTTCCTTGTCACAGTTACAGATTTGCTTAGACCCAGACCACTGACTCACTCTAGTAACACATGCGGACATTCATCAAGGGAGTTGTCAAATCTGCTCGCTCCCAATGAGGAAGCCCATTGTCAGGGTGATAGACAATTATGTCAGCCTGACCAGCTTTGGAGAAGCAGTATGCAGAGCCAAGTCACTTGAGCCTCTGTTGTGGACCCTAACTAGAGCCAGGAATTAACCAAGTGACCTCATGTTTCATGACACCAGACAGGTTAACATACTGATGCTTCTTGTCCCATGATGAGATAGACCCACCAGAGCAAAAGGGAATCTGAGGTCAACTTTACATGTTGCCATCTGTGTAGCTGCTGAGATGACACTGAAGTTGATCCCCTGTCACTTTCTTCCCACCAAATCCATTCTATACCAACTCCTTCCTGATGGACACATTCTCAAAGGTGCTTGTGACCATCAAGTTTGGTTGTGGTCAGGAATGGTGAGAGCATGTGAGTCATTCAGATCCATTGGAGAGACTTCACCTTACTCAATGCTAATAGTTTATCTGTGGACATCTGAGCCTGATTCTCAGAGCTCAATCTGTCACTATCAAGCCTGTGTCAGGGCAATCTGACTAACACTTCTACAAATAAAAATTAAACTGAAGAATGGATTGTCAAACCAACACAATGTCCATACAGAAAACCACCTGGCAAACAGATACATACTCAGGGTTTTATATGTGTTTATATACTTACATACTTATACATAAATAGGTGAGCCCAACATATTATTAATTTCAATTTTTCATTTTTGGATAAGGAAGCAGGTTTAGGATCACTAACTTCCTTGTCTACAGTTGGAAGCCAGCAAATGGCAGATATGCACAATTTTAAAAATCCCCATTAATCCTACTACCTCAGAACATACTGCTAATTTTCTATGACCATGTATTTTAATAATATAATAGTTTGTAAATTAAATATTTAAAATATTGTAAATAGCTTACTATTTAATATAATTCAAAGAACGCCATTGAGTTGACTTGCAATCTCATCAGTGAGGCATCAAAACACTTAAGGAATGATTGGGTGCCCAGTTGTTTTCAACTTTTTCTTTGACAAATAGAAATACAGAAAAAATCCTATTAGATGAGCATGTTACCAAACACTTGTTTTAGAATTATTTTCAGTTCACAGAAACTGAACTATTGCAGAGTACAGAGAGCCTGACGTGCCTTGCTCAGTTTCTACTGGAGCTAACATATCACTTTACCATAGTACATTTCTCACAACTGAAAAGTAGAATTTGATACTTTCTTCCAATTTCTTTTTTTAATATATTTATTTATTAATTTTTTTTCATTTTACATATCGACCCCAGTTCCCCCTCCCTCCCCTTCTCCCACCTTCTCATCTCCCTCCCACTTTACCCCCATCCACTCCTCAGAGTGGGTAAGGCCTCCCATGGTAGTCAACAAAGTCTGGCATACCAAGTTGAAGGAAAGCCTAGCCCCTCCCCATTGTATCAAGGCTGAGCAAGGTATCCCACCACAGAGAATGGGTTCCAAAAAGTCAGTTCATGCACCTGGGATAAGTTCTGGCCCTGCTGCCAGGGACCCCACAAACAGATCAAGCCACACCACTGTCACCCACATTCAGTGGGCCTAGTTCGGTCCCATGCAGGTTCCTGAGCTGTCAGTCCAGAGTCAGTGAGCTCCAACTAGCACCGGTCAGCTGTCTCTGTGGATTTCCCCATCATGATCTTGGTCCCTTCTCCTTTTTCTTCTTCTTCTTCTTCTTCTTCTTCTTCTTCTTCTTCTTCTTCTTCTTCTTCTTTTTTGAATGCCAAATGCCATTTATTGAAGGAGGGAGGAGGTCTTAAATACAGGCTTACAGCATAGTGGAAGAACCCTGGAGGGCAGAAGTTCACTTCTGTTTTTTGTTTTGTTTTGTTGGTTTTTTTGTTTGTTTGTTTGTTTGTTTGTTTGAGCTGAGGATCGAACCCTGGGCCTTGCGCTTGACTATAGGCAAGTGCTCTACCATTGAGCTAAATTTCCACCCCTGGCTCCTAACGTTTTACAATCTTGCATCTAAGCTGTTAATGCCCAATATGCTGCATACTCAGACAAGAAGCTTCCCTTAAGCATTCAGGAGGATCAGTAAATACATATTGACTCATGGAAGTTTTTACTAAAAAAATGAGCTTCTGACTTAGGTTGTGTGGGACGTCATTAGGTCACCTTACCCATCATGGAGACAACTGTCCAGGCCACACAGGTGTTCTGTCTTAGGTTGGTGAGCGCACCCCAGGCATTACCTGTCTCTGAATACTCATTATCATACAGGCGCAATCGTTTGAGAGCTGCAGAGTTAACTGTTGCCAAAGATCTCTAAGTGGCTCTGGGCTTGCAATCTGTGTGTTCCACACAGAGAAGACCAACAGAAGTCTTAACCCATCCATAGCTGGTAGGCTAAAGGCAGCTGAGCCATTCCCTTCCTTAACCAGCCTTACTGCAAATTGGAGTCCTTGTAAGATGGTATCCCGAGAGCAAATGGAACTTGAGTTTGTAAATTTATAACTTTCAAAGCCAATCGAAATGTATATAACTATTGATTTAAATTTGTCATGCCCGATAGAATGAAAAATTAGTTAACTGTGGTAGCTACTTTTGCTGCCAGGGTCTCCACTGTGCCAGCTGTAGTAACCAATGATGAAATGGCAATCCCAGAAACAGTAGTAGTGGTGGTCGTCACTATTAAAACAGCAACAATGGCAGCAGTGATGTCAAATTCTCTTCTGGAGCATGTGGGTATCCATTGGCATGGACACAACTCCAGGAACACAAACCACTGAGGCACATTATTCTTGATCCCAGAACGACTTAAGCTGGCAGCTCTGAAAAAGAACAACTAAGAACCATAAAGGAAAAACAGACAGCTCACAAGCAGCAGAACTAATGGTCTCATAATGGCTACATTCAGACTCACAAATTTTAAAGTATCTTCAAATGGGGCTAAATGAATTTCAGGAGGCCAAAAAATGTTGCACAGAGCCACTCCTGAGAAGTAGATACTGCTTCAGCATGAATAGGATTATGAGAATGAAAATGCTTAGCTGGCATGCTACTGTTACTAAATGGAAGTCAGTGATCTTCAGTGTTATCCTTAATCTCCTAGGTGTCTGGGTGAGATGTTCTCAAACATACTTGAAAAAGCAGTTACCTCTCTTTCTCTTCCTTTACTCTTGTTCCCAGGGACTGGTCTCTGCTCTCTTCTATGCCCCTTCTTTGCCTCTTCTCTCCCATGCCCTCAATAAACCTCCCACGTGGGCCCTGTTGTATGGTGTGACTCCTTCCATGCTGGTTAAAAAATACATTTGGTGCCAAGATTTAGATTCAGTCTGAGACATGCTGGGACCCTGCACCTGGCCCACCAATGGCAGCCCTACTTTTTTCCCACCTAACAAATTGCTGGGTCTCTCCATCCAACACTAATGATTGTTTTTGTGAGCTCCAGGGAATTGACTTGGATCCACCTCAAACAGCCTGACAGTTCCACAGAGCCTGGACAGTGTAGTGTCCAGCTAGCTATCCCAGGACATGGCCAGCACCCCAGATTTCTCAGGTCCCCCAAAGATAATTGATGTCCCCCAGACCAGTAGGAAGCAGTCTTGAGAACACAGCATTCTCATCCCCAACTCCTCACATTTTTATAATAAACAGAAGGGAAGAATGTTGGCATTTAGGCATCTGTACTGGTCTGCCCTTAGGGTCCTGTCAAGTTATATCCTCAGCTGTAGCCACTAAGAGCACTCCCTGGGCACTTGCTATGTTTCCTTATAAAAGGGGGCCTTGTACACCTCCCGTCTCTTTCTCTTTCTTCAATCTCATCTCCAGGTACCAGTCTCTATTCCCTTCCCTGCCCCTTCTCTCCACTCCTCTCAATAAACCTCCCATGAAAAGAAAAAAAAAAGAAAGAAAAGAAAAAGCAGTTATTATACATTACCTTCTGGAGAATCCAACCACATGGCTGCAGTTCCTAGGCTTACGTTGATGCTTGCCAAAGCTGGCCCTATTGGGCTTTCAATCCCCATTGGCATCAGAAGGGGAGAGTTTTTCACGAAGGCCCAATAGGTTTCTGCCATGTTGGGCTTCTGCTGCAGCCACAGGGTGCAATCAATGCTCAGAAACCCTATGAGGAATTTCATTGTCCTTAATAATGTAATGTTTCATTGAGGGTTGCTCAGTAATTGAGTAATACCAAATCTTATTATAAGTATCCTTTCTGTGTTCCAAGATCCAAACCAACATGCCACACTGCATTGAATGCATGTATCAATTCTACCTATTCTAGATGTGGAAGATTGAACCACTGCAAGTATGGGCCCAGGAGAACACAGGGTTGTTTTTTGATTAATAATTAATTATCCACCAGAAGTATCATGACAACACACATTCCCCGTGGATTCATTAGACACTTGTTTATGCTACTACATTTCTGTCCCCTCTTGTGATGGTGTATAATGACAACAGCCAAGTCACAAAAAGAGGGTTAAGGGCTATATTTCCCTGCTGTTCTATCTGGGTCCAGAAAAATTTGTATCCCCCTTAGCCAACACTGCCTGGGGAAGAGAGGACGAAGGGGATGTTGGGTGTAATGAGTTAATAGAGGTGATAGAAATACAAACATGAAAGAGACCATGTCCCTGTGGGCCCAGGTCACAATGGTGGGGGTGTCCTGTGTTCAGGGGTGGAAAAAGAAATACTGTTTAAAAACCTGTGGAGCCAAGGAGATGACATAGTCAGTAAAGTCTGACTGCGACCCCAGTACCCATGTAAAAAGCCAAATGTGGTGACAATGCTCACCAGTAATCCCTGAGTGGGGAGCATGGTGGGTGATCGTGGTGTGGGCAAGGCAGGAAGATTCCTGGAGACCACTGGCCATCCAGGTCCAATTGAAATGGTGGAATTCAGGTTTGGTGGGAGAACCTACCTCCAAAAAGTGAGGTAGAGAGTGATCAAAGTAGATATCAAATGCCAGATGTTGACCTCTGTCCTCAGCATTCACCTACACATACATTCTCTCTCTGTCTCTCTGTCTCTGTCTCTGTCTCTCTCTGTCTCTCTGTCTCTCTGTCTCTCTCTCTCTCTCTCACACACACACACACACACACACAAAAAAAAAAAAACACAGGGGTGGGGATAAACACAGACTGAGAAAGGCACACTATCTGACAGAATATGGAAGCAGGGGTCAGGAATTGAGAGATGATGTTAGAACAAAGAGGATGCTTTGCTGGTGTCATGAGACTACAACCCCAAGACCCCAGATCCTACATCTAGATATGGAGTCATATTTCAATGGACCAGGAAAATTCAAGAGGAAATTGAAAGGCTTCAAGCAATTGCAGGAAGGGTGGAAATGGGGACTGACAGCCAAATCTGTTCTCTTTGTGGTGTCGGAAGTCAGGTGGCCACAGGAGGTGACCCTGACCTCAGTCATGAGTCAACCCAGCCCTGCAGGTCACCACACACTTGTGAATGTGCCTTCCTGTCTGGGCTGTGGTTTGCCTTTGCTGAACAGAAGTAGGGGCAAAATGAAGAGGAGGATAAAGGCAGATTCTTGGGTTTCAGAAATACCTCTGTTGTCTACCAAATAATTGCTCAAGTGCAATAAAAGGGGAAACCGCCAGCACAATCCACAGGCTGGGAGGTTCCTGGAATTTTAAATGTGCTGAGCCAACTGCACAGGAAGATGTTATCTGTCCACAGGTAGGAAGGTAGGAATAAAGAAAGGGAGAGAGAGAGAGAGCAACGTAAAAGCTCATAGTTTTTTGGCTTATGTGTGAGATCATTAATCATCTTCCCCAGAATGGAGGATGGTTTCCTTACTGTAAGAGGAAAAGAGAAACAGATCCCTTCGGCCAATATGCTACCCAGATGTTCTCCAGAGCCTGGTATCTTTTTTCCACATTTGACTTGAAGACGTGAATTCTGAAGTGACAATGAAGGGGTAGAGGTTCCTAAAGCCTCCATGACCAATCCTATCTCACCTGGAGCAACCATTCCCCTTCACAATTACACAGTCTGCAAGCTTTCAAGAGGCAGTCAGCTGTATTCCAACAAAAGCCTCAGAAGCATTTGGTGGGCAGACTCTGGCTAGTATCTGTCAGGAGACCTGTTATCTGGAAAGATGGAGAGAAGCTTGTGTGCAGCCTGCCAGCTGCAGGCATGGCCTGAATCTGACATGCCTGGATATATCCCAGCTTTGCTTAGCTTCCCACTGGGTCCTTCATTCTCTGGTAGTTTATCACCATAAGGAAGAATTAAGTCATTCACATGTTTGGTGGAAATAATTCTGGGAAGCCTCAACTAAGAGAGGGGGAGGTGCTACAGAAAGACTGTTAAATTCAACCGAATTGATCTAAGTTTAAGGAGATAAACTCATTAGAATGGGCATCTCATCTACTTCCCAGTGGTTTTGAGGTACTTATAATGGTAAATGTATATGGCTCAAGAGTGGTCATACACATCAAGACAACAGAAACAGAAAAGTAGCCACATCCTCATTGTCTTCATCTGCCTGTAATTTTCAGTAATGGGGACCAAATTGCTTTTTAACCTGGCATCTCCAAAGATAGAGTTTGTAAGTCTCAGTGTCTATTATTATTTTTTCTTATTATTATCATCTTATAGTTTTAGTTATATAAATGTGTTACAAAAGCAAATCTTGTATTTCCTTAACCAAAAAATGAATATCCCTTGCCACATGTAAACAATGAACCACGGAAAAATAAAAAGAAAATGAAACAGCTAATAACAAAAGAGCTGTAGAGCATGCCTCATAGAGAGGGTTCTAAAGAAAGTTTTGCCCCCAATGTTTGCTTCAGCTCTACTTATAAGCAAAAGGACAGATAAAGATGATGAGTAAGTAATGGACAGAAGTAAAAAAAAGACATCCTGACTCTAATCGCAATCATTCCCAAGTCCAAAAGAAAGCTGGAATATGAAAAATGGAATTTCCTTCCTATAGGAATCAATAATGACATTTTATCCAGATACCTCACCAAAATGGCCCCAAGCACCATCAAGACACAGTCTCTCACTCTGAGAAATATGAGACTTAACAGTCTCTGAAGATGCTTGAGTCTTGACATTCTGCAGTTGTTATAGTGACATATTTTAAATTCTAACAATAAAGCACACATGGCTCTATAAAGTGGACTGGTGAAGTGATTCCTCTGCTTGACCCCTTCAAGAACCTTCTTCTGTGGTTAGCCATAATGCTCTACAGGTAATTATATGAATCGAGTCTCCCCCAACTCCAGTTACTTCAGGAAATGACCTATAAAGCACAGATTCTTCCTCTATCCTCAAAAGCCAAGTTCTCATAAAACTGAATGGGCAAATGTTGTGGGTATGTATCTTTTACTAACCTTCTGCCTCTCTAGAAATGATACCACAATTCTAGAATTTAGGTTTCCCCTATATTACTGTCAATAGGCTGAGAAGTGTCCCATTTTAAGGAGCAAGGGAGCATTAAGGGGATGGCTCAGTAGTAGAGGAACCAAGTTTAGTTCCCAGAACCCATATTAGGCAGCTTACAACCATCTCATAGTCCAGCTCCAGGAGGTCCAATCTCCTTTTCTGGACTCAAACAGCACCCACACTCTTGTGGCCTACATTTACACACACACCAAAAATATGAATAAAAATAGATATGTTTTAAAAGCCTAGACTGAGCCAAGGGCAAACTATAGAAAGGGGGAGTTGTTGAGAATAGGGTAAACCTGAAAGTATCTTAGTGAAGGTAACTTAAGAGTCTAGACAAGGCAGAGAAACCACACTTGGGAAAACTGTGGCCTGGAAACAAGCTGAATTATGATCCAGGAAAACCCAGCTATAAGCTGAGGGAGAATTTTGGTGTTATGCTGAACAGCAAGAATTTTCAAGCCAGACATCTAGCTCACTTGGTACAGTGCTTTCCAAGTACACAGAGCCCTGGGTTCATCCCTAAAATCTCATCATTCAGGGGTGATGTGTGTGTGTACCTGCAATCCCAGCACAGACGAGGCGGAGGCAGGAAGGGAAGTTCCAGCTTCTGCTCAACTAGACAGCAAGTTTGCTGCCAGCCTGAGACCCATTCTCAAATAAATAAATACACATAAAGTCAAAAACAAGAACCAAGAGAAACTGAGGTGTGAGGAAGAAGGAAACAAGGAGCCTCTAGAATGTTCTATGTGTGTGGTACCTGCAGCACGTCACAAAAGCAAGCATTTGAAGAAAGAAAGCCACTTCAACCTCACAAGTGTATGAGCACTCTCTGTCTACCTCTCTGAACCCATGGACCCATCCTGCTGCATTAAACATGTAATTACTATATACGGTCATGCTTAGAGGAAGGTAGCAGTGAAGAGAGGATCAGGATGCTTAGAATGCAGAAATAAGATGGAGGAATCTACAGTACTCAGAGCAGGGCATGTGCAGAGATAAGTAGCAATAATTATGGGAGGAAGCCAATATGTATAGTAGGGACTACTTCTCCAGACTCTGAATGCCACTAAAAAGAAGAGGGTATAATAGAAATGGAGATTTTTTTCAAAAGATTTTTTTAATGGTGTGTGTGTGTGTGTGTGTGTGTGTGTGTGTGTGTGTGTGTGTGTACCTTGTGTGGATTTGTTCACAATAGTGCAGTTGCCTGAGGAGCTAAGAGGAGTTGCGTTCAATATAGTTGAAATTACAGGCAATTAGTTGTGAGCTATGGGATGTGGGTACTGGAAACTTGTAGGGATATTTTGTTTGTGATCTAATAAATAAAGCTTACCTGGAGATCAGAGGAAAAAGCCAGCCATTGTAAGTAAACACAAAAGTCATGCAATGTTAGCACATACCTTTAATCCTATCACTTTGGAAGGCAGGGATCTCTCTGGATCTATGTGAGTTCAAGGCCACGCTGGGAACAGAGACAGGCATAGTGGCACATACCTTAAATTCCAACACTAGTTAACCATGGAGGTCTGGAGGTCTGTAGAGACAGACAGGAAGTGACAGAATCTTGGCAGGAAGAGGAAGTGATGTAGCTGGACAGAGAGCAAATCGGATGGGAGAACAGCAAGGCATATAAGCTTGTATAGAACAGGAAGTATCTCACTTTCGGAAGCTGCGGAGTTGGTGAGGTGAGGTTAGCATGTGGCTGTTCCTATTCCTCTGGTCTCTCTCAGGTTTTCACCCCTTTATCTGGCTCTGTGTTTTCTATTAATAAGACCATTTAGAAATTCATCTACAGAAACTGAACTCAGGTCCTCCAAAAGCTCAGCACATGCTCTTAACTGCTCCAGCCCCAGAAAAAGGATCCTACAGCAGCATCCTGAAACAAGGGGGGGGGGGGCAGATGGGTGGGGCAGAGTGGGTTGTATGGAGGAATTTTCAAGCCGTGAAAACAGTGTAAGCAGATGTCCACAAGGCAATTATTTACAGCTTCCTAGATGCTTTCTAACCACAGAAACCAAAACTTAAAGAATCTGTCGGCACATCCTAGGGCTGACAACCGAAACTTGACAATTTACAAGCCCCTCGTACAGAACTGAGCAGATTCTGTGATTTTATCCTGGTACCCCCGCTCTTACATGGAGAGAAAGAGGCAAATGCTTTCATGATTCAAAAAGCTTGGCATAGATTCCTCGATTTGAAAGGCGTTTTACCCTAAGATACCTTGACATGTTTATAATTACTATATTACAGTAAGACGAACTCTTCTGGTAAGATGGCAAGGGGGTTCTTAAATAAAAGATGAAGAAATTCCTGGGATGACAGTAGAAAAGTTTCATTAAGGTACTTGGTGCCTGGTGACATAATCGAATGACAGCTCTGAGTGCCCAGATGCTGCTGATAGTGTAGCACATGAATTCTGAGAAGACACAACACGGCATCTGCAGCACCAAGTAAGGAAGAATGTGGAAGCAGGAGCCAGTGGTCTCTCTGTCGGTCTCTCCTTAGTGATGTCCCTGACCCATGATCCCTTACCCTTGGCCCACCTGGAGCTGCAAGCTGGCCCTGTTCCACTTCACACGGATCTCTCCACTTTGCCTCAACCATGCTCTTCCTCGATCTTCTTCTCAGCAAGAGGTCCTAGAATTGAACACTTGCAAGTCTAGTCATTACTCCTTCTTCCTCCTCTGTTGGCTTCCTAGGACTGCCATAGCCAACTTAACCACAGACCTGGTTTAATGGACCTTAAAAGGATCTTTCATAGACTTCTGGGGTCGGAGGTCTGAATCTGGATGCCACCTGAGACAAGTCCCTTCTGTAAGTTCTGAAAAGGACCCAGGTCTACACCTTATCTAGCCCTTGGGGCCTGTGGGCAACCCAGGCCTGCTGTAACTCTGACACAGCATCCCTTTCACAGTGCCCCCTTCTCTATCTGTCTTCCGCTAGCTCCCCTCTGCATCTGCCTCTCTCAAGCACACTGACCACAAGGTGTGTAGCTTACCATAATCCTGAATGAATGTGTCTTTGGTTTTTAGTTAATTTAAAAATAATAAGTTTTAGGGTTGGGGATTTAGCTCAGTGGTAGCAAGCACAAGGCCCTGGGTTCAATCCTCAGTTTAAAAAAATAGATTTTAATATGACATTGCCACACATATACATTACTGTCCTTGGCTTTTGTTTGTCCCCTAGATCCACTTACCTCTATGATCTTTTCTCTCCTTCTTGCCAGTCCCCAAATAATTCTCTGGCTTAGATTAGATAGATAGATAGATAGATAGATAGATAGATAGATAGATAGATAGATAGACAGACGATGGATAGATGGATAAAGTGGTACATAGATACATTGCTGATAGATGATAGAGATTCTGTCTACTAGAGAAAATACATGATAATTTACTTTCTTGGTTGGCTTTTTCCTTAGCATGAAGATCTCCAGTTATAACCATTTTCCTCCAAATGATTTGATTCCATTCTTCTTTATGGTTGAATAAAATTCCATTGTGTGTACAGACCATAGTTCATTTTCTATTCATCTATTGATGGACAGCTAGTCTGGTTTCATTTCCTGGCCATTGTGAATAGTGAAGCAAAAATAATGGATGAGCAAGCAAGTATCTCTGTGGTGTGTTGACTTAGGAGTGCTTTGGTTATACACCTGAGTTGCTATTGCAGAATCCTATGGCAGTTCTTTTTTAGTGTGTTGGGGTGCTTCCAAACTCATTTCTCAGTGGCTCTGCTAGGTCACAAATCAGCACCAAGTAAAGGTATCTCTTCTCCACGACATCCTCATCACAGCATTTGTTGTCGCTTGTTTTCTTGAAGGAACTTATATTAATTATATTCTCTCAGACTCTTATTCCAAATCAGATACAGTCTGGCAGGTTCTGTAATGACATATGTTTGAGGACCTCAATTCAACACACTCACCCTTTTTCTTGTGTCAGTTTGGTCCTATGTGGCTTCGTACTTCCTCCTTACATTGTGCTTTCTTTTAACTCCCCATCTTCATTGCCACATGCAAACAGAGACTACCAGCACCTCTTCCTAGACCACTCAGATGATGGTGAGATGGACTGCCTGCCTCTACTCTTTCCATCTGGCTTAGTTTCAATGGTCCACTTGACACAGCCTAGAATCATCTGATAAAGAAGTCTCAGTTAAAGAACTACCAGTATCATATTGGTGTGTGGGCATATTGTGGATGATTGTCTTAACTGCTAATTGATATAGGAGAGCCCAGGATACTGTGGGTAGTGCTGTTCCCTGGGTATGTGATCCTGGGCTGTATAACAAAGCTTGCTAAGTATATGTTGTGAGCCAGTGAGCAGCATTCCTCCATGGTTTCTGCTTCAAGTCGCTGCTTGAGTTCCTGCCCTGATATCAACCCTTTCCACCACTAAGGTTTGTTTCGTTTTTGTTCGGTCACAGTGTTTGTCACAGCAACAAAATGGAACTAGAGCACCATCCATTTCCCCACCGAGGTTCAAAAGAATCCTTTTGAGAGTTTGAGAGTCACACCATCTCAAAATCCTTAGGCATTCCTAATGAAATTAAATTAAACCCCAAAGTCCCCACCTCGGCCTCCTGAGAGCTCATGAGTACACCCTACATTTGACTCTAACCCACCTTCCCTCTGCTCCGCATTACTTGGTTTTATTTATTTGGTTGATTTGGAGCTTACTCCTAGCTCCATTCTGGCAGGCATGCCCTGTCCCTTGTGCCCCATGCCCAATCTCTGCTTGGCTAACTACTCTGTTATGCTTACTCCAAATTAAATGTCACTTCCACAGAAAAGTCTTCCCTACCCACCAAAAGGAAAACATCACCTAGGTACTTTTTATCCAAGCGGTTAGCCTCCTCTGCTCAGCCCCACTGTCTGATCATTTCCCCAGTTGTGGGTTTACTTAAGCTTTGTAATGGTTATTTGTTTATTCATTATTTTATAGTCTGTCTCATCTCCCCTGGCATACGCGCATGCTCTAACACCAGAGCCACTGACTACTTGTCACTTTTAACTATACCCACCAATTAAGAGCTCTCTGAATACAGCAGTTTCTTCTTTTTAAAAGATGTGTGTGTGTGTGTGTGTGTGTGTGTGTGTGTGTGTGTGTGTGTGTGTGTGTTCAAGTACCCTTGGAGGCCAGAGGTTTTGGATAATCCCCTAGAGCTGGAGTTAAAAGCAGTTGTGAGCTCCCTGACTTAAGTACTGAGAATCAAAGTACTCAGTTTTCCAGTAAGAACAGTACATCTCTCCATCCCCTAATGCAGTTTTTCTGAATATATATTTGGCAGGGGCTAGAGAGATGACTCATTACTGCGTGCTCTAATGGGTCCTTCCAGAGGACCCAGATTTGATTCCCACCAACTACTTAGCAGCTCACAACCATCTACAACTCCAGGTCCAGGGGATCTAATGCTCTCTTCCAGCCTCTGTGACCACTAAGCATGCATGTGATTGACAGACATACATGCAGTCAAAACACTCATGCAAAATAAAGATAATAAAATTTAAAAATAAATTAATAAATAGTTGCTAACTGAACAAATGACTGAATGAAGAAATGATAGTCACTTGTATTACAGGCCTGGACTTGAAGGTGGCTAACAAGATAACTATTAAAACACTGGTGGTATAGAAATGTGGCTGGGCAAGTACACACCACTACCACCCCCCCCACACACACACACACATACACACATCTTGATCTTGGAACAGGCAGTAAGGCTGGGAGATCTTGGACCACAAGAGTCACATCTAGGACCTTTCCTTTCTGACTTCCCTTGTACATATGGAATTCAGTGCCAGAGCTGATTAAAAAGGTTCGTGTATTTGAGAGGGCATGGGTGTCAGCACTGGTTGCAGATCTTAGAGAACCAAATATTAAAACAGAAACAGAAACTGGTTTGCACATGAAAATACATGACTTGTGAAGTCTATATGATGCCAGATTTCTATGAATTAGGCTTGTGCATCTTCTTGACTGCATGTTAAAGTATTGTCACCAATGTTAGGGTGGCAAAAATAAATCACTGATCTCTCTATGGGCAGCAGGATGTGTCACTTAAGTGACCTGAGACTCTCAGAGTAACAGACTAACCAAGGCAGCTCTGAACAAGAGGCCTAGAAAGTCTGACTCTGGTAGATGGGACAGTAGGGGACAGGCTGGTGGTGGAGCCACTGTCTTGTCCCCGCCACTTCCCTGGGATCAAAATCCTGAACGTCTGGAATCTCCAAGTTCTGGGCAAACTGAGATGGCTAGGACACTAGTAGTAAGGGCTCAGGGCTGAAGTTTTCTGTTGAACTCTCAGCTCAGAGGACTTAGGAAATCACACACCAGTCACTAGTGCTTCACGTGCCTTCGTTTCTCACCATTTCCTTAAGGACAATGCACACAATGTGCTCCTCCCAGCACTGCCTCCTATGACCTGAGCTGCCGGCTCATCTCTCCAGCATAATAATTCCATGGGCTACTTCTGTCTGGGAGCTGCCCAACCAGTATGGTCCTTGTGGTTCCCTCTATGGAGTCCCTCCTACCTGTAGCTAGAGTTTTCTCCAGTCCTGCCTGGCCTACGGTCAGGACAAATCTCTCTCACCCGCCAGTCCCACAGCTGCTCAGATCCAACCAAATAAACACACAAAGACTTATATTGCTTATAAACTGTATGGTCGTGGCAGGCTTCTTGTTATCTAGTTCTTCTATCTTAAATTAACCCATTTCTATAAATCTATACCTTGCCACATGGCTCATGGCTTACCAGAATCTTACATGTTGGTACTCATGGCATCGGCTGGCAGCGTCCTTGACTCAGCCTTCCTGTTCCCAGAATTCTCTTCTCTGCTTGTCCCGCCTATACTTCCTGCCTAGCTACTGGCCAATCAGCATTTTATTTATATAGAGTGATATCCACAGCACCTACCTGCCATACTGATGCTGCCTAAGCTTCCCTCAACCACCAGACCTACCATATTGTCCATATTCCACTCATTCCATACATACAATTCTCTCTTTCACTTCTCAAAATATTCTTTTGGTTTCATCTGAACCCACCTTCTTTCTGCCTTTGAGTTCTGCTCATAATTCCTGGTCCTCTATGCCTTGCTTTCTACCACATCAGGTAGAAACAGACTTATTTATTTCTATGTTGTTTCCTGGGGGGGGGGGGGTAACATGTGAATTGCCACAGTGTGTGTTCCAACCATCACTTCAGAATTATGTTGGACAGCCTGTTTGGTTTCATCTCAGTTTGGCGACACCTGCAATGCTAGAGATAAGAAAGGGGACAACATGCATAACATAGCAAATAAATGAAATAAGCGCCACCTGTGAGGGTGTGGGCAGCAGGGTCAGTTGTCAGCACCAGGAGGGAAGTCTCCTGGCCTGCTTTCCTCCCTTTCATGTGTGGTTCATTGATTTCAAACCTGAACATCTCTTTTTCCTGAAATATTTTGGCACAATGAGGTCATGAGATTTTTTTTTTTTTAACAAGCCAACCAATGGTAGTGGGAAAGCTTTCTGGGGTGCTTTCATTTAGGGCAAGGCAAGAATCTGAGTGAACACTCACTGGCTTTACCAGAAGCTATTACCATGATATCATATCTGATCCTATCTGGTGATTTATTTATACCTTTCTTTTGAACAGGACTTTATTTCTATATTAAATAAGAAATTGTTTGTAGAGGATTTAGGTGGCTTTTCCATTGGAATTTGTCAGGAAAATAGGACAGAATCTAACATTAAACACATTTGGACTTGCCTACACTCTGTCATTTTAACTTTCTCATTCACATAGAACATCAGTATTAGTGTCCCATTTCATAGATGAGGAAAATGAAGCTTGAGCAAACTATGTAACAGTTATTTAACAGCTAATATAAAGCAGCTAGAACATCTGTCTCTATTTTGAACTTCACCTGGAAGAGCTTGGTTTTCCATAAACTATACATCTCCTTGTTGGTTCCCATGTCTATGATAGTCTTAGCCATATGATTGTTAAAAGTGACTTGTATATGTCATTATCCAGGAAAAAATAGAGCTAAGAGCAATTCTTTAGGATGGGTAAGTGGGCTGTTGGGATATTTTGATGATGTGCACATTTCATTGCATCTTAAGAGTATATCTTGATTAGGAGTAGTTGATGCAAGTGGATATTCTTCCATATGCAATGAAACTGAATCAAAAGGGCCTCTTCCCATTAGGAAGGCCAAGGAAGCACAGTGGGTACAACAAAGATTCTAGGAGGCAAAGTATTCATTCACTGGTAAATGGTTACTGTGTGTGTGTGTGTGTGTGTGTGTGTGTGTGTGTGTGTGTTTGTTAAGAGTCAGATAAACTAAGGAAATTAGTAAAGTGCACACCAAGAGGGTGAACACTATGGAAAAATAAAGCAGAATTATAGAAAATGACCTAGTCCTTTTATTTCTTCAAGAATCAGTGTAAACAGATGCTATGGGTGACTGGTGGGTGGTATGACCACCACTCCCACAGACAGCCCAGGATCAGCATCTAAAGAAGGCCATTGGGATCTCATACAAGGACCGTAATCAATTCTGCATTGTTTAGAAGGGAAATACATATTTTGGTTAACAATAAGAATGAAAAATTCCACAGGACATTCAGAATCTAACAAGGGGACATCAGATTGAATGAGGATATGTATGCATGCCTTCTAAAATCAACTTACAATCAAAAAGAGAGAGAGTCTTTATTTACTCTGAGAACACACTGCTTTCACCGACTACATTGGTTGTTGGCATAGAACATAGCCAACCAGAAAAGTTATTGCAAGTCTAGACTACTTTACCCAAATTGTCATATCCTGGGGATGGGGGTGACATTCCTGCTCTGGGGCGTCTCTTTGGATTCTCCACAGTTCAAGAGAAGCTGAGACAAATGTAAACCCAAGAAGCATGTGGTCCAGAGGGTGGAACTTGAGCCAGACCACAGAGAGCCACCAGAGAGACAGGAACTGTGCAGTTAAAAAAAAGACTCCACAGCTTTGCAGCTGATATTTTCAAATCTCTGAAGTACTGTTGCCCTATGAAAAGGGATTGGGCTTGTTCTGTCAACCCCACAGAGTAGGATACATGATGGAAAGAGCACCTCAAAATGTGCTAAAAATGACCTGCTGCAGCCTAAGTTATTATATGTTCTCTCTGGGTTTTTATTTCAGGAATGTCCATGCAAAATGCTCTTTACTGTCTATGATATATAGCTTGACCTCAAGTTGCATGCTGTATTTATAGTAAGCCTAACAACCTGCTCATTATGGTAATGCCACAGTGAAAATCCTATGCCTGAGATATTACAATCTTCCCTGTGTCCAGCCATGAATATATGGAGCTGTTTTACAAATACAGAAAAGCTAAGTGCTCATCTCCTGACAAATGGTGGATAGATTTATAAAACACAATTCTAGGGAACTGAAAAAAATCATTAGATATGTTTACATGTATTGATAGGGATACATCCCCAGATATAAATAAGAAAAACTAGATTTAAATAGTGCCTTTCGGTTTTGTCTTTTAAAGAGATTTAATCAACAGAATAGTGCTCTGTGGAGTAAAAGGAAACATGAGTGGTTATGTGGTACCAAGTCCTTGATAAAGTGGATTGAAAAGCTTCCATCCTGCTGGGAATGTAACTCAGTTGGCAGAGTTACTGTTCAGTATGCATGAGGCCCCAACCCCAGGTGTAAACTATAATGGTGACACACATGCCTTTACCCACCACATGGGAGGTGGAAACAGAAGAAT
This sequence comes from Onychomys torridus, assembly GCF_903995425.1. NCBI lineage: Eukaryota > Metazoa > Chordata > Mammalia > Rodentia > Cricetidae > Onychomys > Onychomys torridus. Next base: position 76,762,891 of record NC_050444.1, read on the forward strand.
CAGGAGTTAAATCTTTACCTATATGGCAAGTTCAAGGCCAGCCTGGAATACATGAAACTCAGTCTCAAAACAAACAAAAAACTGCCATCATTCTTGAGTGATACAAGTGTTAAAATCATACATGTTTTATTACCAAAAGGAAAGTATGCTTTTTCATATTATTTTCCAATGTGTTTCTGCAGACTACTTGAATGCAACTGGGAACAGAATTTTGTAAAGATTATTTTTTAAAATTATGTTTGTGCTTCTATGTCTGTGTATGGGTTTGTACGTGTAAGAACAATTGCCTTCTGGGGCCAAAAGAGGTTGTTGGACCTTTAGAGCTGAAGTTACAGGCAGTGCAAACCACCCAATGTGATGCTAGGAACCAAACATTGGTCCTCTGTAAGAGCAGTACATGCTCTTAACCACTGAGCCATCTCTCCAGCTTGGTTACCAACTCTTGACCAAAGATTTTAGGTGTAAAATCATCCACACTAAGAGGAGTTTAACAGGCTATCCAACCTCACTGAAGTTATAGTGATTTAACATAAGAGTACCTTTTTTTTCCATTTTTATTTTATAATTAATTTAATTTTTCTTATCAGCCACAGATATCCCTGTCCTCCCTCCTCCCATCCCCCAGACTCCCCCCCCCCAATCCACCTCCCATTCCCACCTCCTCCAATGCAAGTTCTCCCCTGGGGATTCAGCTCAGCCTGGAAGATTCAGTTGAGGCAGGTCCAGTCTCCTCCTCCCTACACCAAGCCTGAGCAAAATGTCTCAGCATAGGCCTTAGGTTCCAAGAAGCCAGCTTATTCCAGTCCCACTGCCTGGGGGCCTCCTAAATAGTTCAAGCTAATTAACTATCTCACTTATACAGAGGACCTGATCCAGTTCCATGGGGGCTCCTCAGCTATTGGTTCACAGTTCATTGTTTCCACTAGTTTGGCTATTTGTCCCTGTGCTTTTTCCAATCATGGTCTCAATATCTCTTACTGATATAATCCCTTCTCTCTCTCTCTCTCTCTCTCTGTTTCTCTCTCTCTCTCTCTCTCTCTCTCTCTCTCTCTCTCTCTCTCCAATTGGACTCCTGGAGCTCCACCTGGGGCTTGGCTGTGGATATCTGCATCTGCTTCCATCAGTCCCAGACTAAGAAAGACAAACATGGTATGTACTCACTTATAAGTGGATACTAGATGTAAAGCAAAGGATAATCAGACTGCAACTCACAACTCCAAGGAGGCTACCTAGTAAAGAGGACCCTAAGAAAGACACAGGGATCGCCCAAGAACAGAGAAATGGATGAGATCTACATGAGCAAAATGGATGTGATGGGGACAGGTAATGGAGGAC